>NW_021633273.1:0-267451 GCF_004799145.2 Neltuma alba | reverse complement strand
ACAAAGACATAAATCTGCAGAGTGGCCATTGGGTCATTGCAGAGTTTCAAATTAATGGCCTAAGTTGTTAGATCCAGTAGCATACTCAGGGACGTGTTTTTGCTATTTAATGTTGGTGATAAGTGAATAAATCAGTCAGATCAGAAGCAGTTCGCACAGAATAACTTCTCCGCGGCAACATATATAATATGCAAAATAAAGAGGGATTAGTGATATTTTATTTTTCTTTGACTGTTTGTTCATTTAGCTTTTAAATTCTCATTTATTTTTAAGAAATTTCAGGCTGGTTCAATTTTGAAATTGGCAAAAAAGTTTAACAGAAGCAAATGAAGGCATGCTTATAAAGAATTAGTCACTTCATTGGAGCTAAACTAATTTTTTTCCTACATGCAAACTGAACACTGCCCTTCAAGACTGAAGAATGTCACCTTCTTCAAGGGCATCAACAACTTCTTCCGTTGTCACATTCAGCGCTCGCAAGAGAATTGATAGATTCTGTGCTTTTCTAGGGTCAATAATCTGAATGTATTGAATTGCAGGTTCAAGTGATGCTTCTTTCTTGCGTTGATTTTTGTTCTGGTTGCCACAACCAAATAAAGACTCGATCATTTCCTCATTGAACCTGAAAATGGTCATGAGGATCAGTAATTATGTTAGCATAATTTACTTCAGTTATTCATGCATAATGATAAGTTAGATTTTGGCAGGACTATTGGTCTTACTGGAATGATCCCTGATTGATTTGTTGCCAAACCATGCCTTGATCAGCTTTGTTAACTTTATCCCAGAAAAATGGCTTCAATTTGGGTTTTGGAGCATCACATTCACCGCCCTCTCTAGAGTTGCCCTGTGCTTTATTTTTACCTTGAATTGATTTCCGGGAATTGGCGGAACCTTAGCTTTTGGAGGTGGAGGTGGTGGGGCACGAGGAGCAGCTGGCGGCGGTGGGGGCGGCGGCTGAGGAGGCGGAGGAGCTGATTTTCCCGGAGGTGGTTTCAGAGGAGGGTTAGCCATTTGTTCAGTAGACGATGTTGTTGTCTCAGTTAGTGAGCCGCCGCCACCTTCAGAGTTTGCCATCAGACCGCCGGTCGTAGTATATACTTTCTTGTCATGCTTTTCCAAAACAACAGCCTTCTGCGAACCTGAAACAAGAAATGAAAATATAACAATAAAAAGATCAGAGGACCCATGTAAACGGATTCAATGGGCTAATGTTAAGGACCAAACATAAGCTTACCAGAAAAAACATCTGCGGAGGCTAGTGTGACTGTAGCCCGGTCGCCTTTGTGTGCCTCTGTTGGGTCGTTGGGTCGTCGACTTGTTGGTTCCGGCACCCCAGCAGAGGCAGATTAATAATAATGCTGCGATTGCACATACCGTTACAGCAGCAATAAAAATTAATTTTAGCATATGATTGCCGTTATCACCTTCAGGAGGAGGAGGAGGAGAGGAGTCTAAAGGCACAGATGGGGGAGTACGTTTAGGAGACCTAGGTGGTAGTGGCGATTGATGTGGCATAAACTCATCTGGTGAAAGAGAACCAGAAGGGGAATCGTCAGATGGAGAATCAGAAGACTTTGTGTCATGGCTTGGTGATTCACTTGCAAGACCAGGAGACGGAGATGACGGAGATGGAGACGAAGATGACGGAGATGAAGAAGGAGAAGGAGAATGAGAAGGAGTAGTGCTTGGGGGAACTTTGTCAGCCGGTGAATCAGCAAGCAGGTGCCTTTCACAGCCACTGGTCAAGTACGTGGTAACCACAGGTGGAGAGGCAGCATTATTGTCTAGAGAAACAGGAGCATGGGAAGTTTTGGTTTTGATGCAATCCAGGAAGTTTTGTTCGGACTGGAGTCCCAGAAACTCAGTCGCTTGGCGTAGGATGTCCTCAACTCCAAGTGAAGGCCCCAGGTCACTGCCCCCTGCTTCTGTTGGATGCAACTCAGAATCTTGGTTCCCATGGCTCCTCGCTGCCAACTCTTTCCTACAGTGTTTCCAAGCTTGCTCTAACTGTATCAACCAACTCATGCAATATTTCTCGTGTTAGTATTTTTGTCTGATTCTTTTGCAAATTTTTATAAACATATTTTTCGCATGAAGTTAGCAATCATAAGAAGTGAAAGGTAAAATTAGTAATTCATTAAAAAGTTGTTGCATGCACAGCACACTTTAACTCGTTAGTATAGTACTACATTTTTTGTTTATAAACTAATATAATCTCTCGTGCGCCGTCTAGGGTATAAAATTAAAATGAATTACTAAGTACGGTTTTAAATATAAGAACTAATTGATTAATTTGAGTAAATTAACAAAATAAGTTAAGTTAATTATTTGTAATAAATATATGTTATTTTTTTTAAAATATTCTTGCTAATCAAATTTATTAGTTAGAACTATTATTATTACAATAACTATCTTTTAAAAAAATCAATAAACATAAGAGACAAAATAAATTAAGATTTTATATTTAAGACTAAAATAAAAATTAAATAGACTTTTATATTAAGGATTGGAAGTAGTATTATATTACGATAGGAGATAATAATATCTAGTCTAGGATGTAAAATAGATTTCTCAAAATTTCAACCTTGCACATGCTTCGCAAAGTAATAGCAGCAGGGCATGTATTGGTCATGGTTGGGCAAACGAAGTCCACCTTATACATACGGAGATACATTGTATTTCGAAGTTCAAACAGATCATGGTCCACCAATCCTACTAACTCCACACGTAATATGTACGTAGGCTTGCCTATGTAACAGACATGCACAATACTAGGCTTGATATTATTAGCAGATGAACGAGTTTTCGTCTCGAAGACACATTTCGTCCATTCATTTAGATCGAAATAAAAATTCCTCATTACAATCATGAAAAGGGGGGAAAACCAAAAAGATGGAAAACAGAATAAAGCTCTATCAGATCGAAATTCCAAGGAATTAAAAGACGTCAAAATGAAATGAGAAAAACGAATGTTTGAAACAGGCAAGCATATACCTTTTTCCCATCTTCAAGAAGTGACGACGACAAATGACATTCTTCATTGAGAAACTCCCGCAGATTCCACCTCTTACCTTCGCAGCCTCCTTTAGCCAACGCGCAAAGAAGAATCACGTAAATAACAGCATAACTGGATCTTGACATCTCCATTCCCTTTTCATCCCATTGAACCTGAAGATTCTAGCACCTCTCTAGAGCCTGCGATTCATAAGCTTTTAAAGAAAAGTGAAGCAAAAAGAGCCGCTTTCCTCTGTTTCCAAGGTCCTTATACGCCTTGGGGAAAGCCTCTGGGTCTTGAGAACGCAGAACCAGGTTGAAACGCGATAATAATGATCGCAGAGGAAGAGAATGTATCAAGAATTTGACAGAACAAAGGATTCCGTGCGCTTGGTGTATGTTGATAATGCAAAGCGTCCGGCCAAGAAGCAATCAAATGAAAATGCAGAAATGAATTAAGGAGCAAGTACTCGAACCACAGCCTAAAACTTTTGCTGAAACTTTAGGAATGGATTCAGCAAATTTTTTTCCTGCAGGTTCGAGTGCAAGATATTCTCCTGCAAAGGAGGGAATTTGTTCGTGCCAGAGTTTCTTGTCCTTCGGTGCACCTAGAGGAGAGAGAAAGACAGCGACGCGTTGAGACGTGAGGAGAACAATGTGGGACGCCCATGATGTCTTGAATGATTTTTAAAAAACAATCTGTTATTGTTATTAATTTATTACTTCTTTTAATTTGATTGTTTCTTTGAGGGTTTTTAATTTTACGATTCCTCCCCAGTATTTTTTTTTAAAAAAAATCTTGCCCTTGCTGTTATAATTCCAATGCCTATTATTATCTTGTGCGGGAAAATAAGTTATAACAGTGAGATTTTTCTTTTGAGTGGATAAATAAAAGCTTTCTCTTGAATATTTTCCTTTTATAAAACTAGATTTTTATTTAGTTTGAAAAGAAAATAACCCACAGACACAAATATTTATGATTATAAAATTCATCTACTGCTATTATTTTATTTGCAAAATTCATCAGCTGTCTTTCCACATATATTCTTTGACCAAGATAATTTAAAATTGATCCCATACATCTTGTGCAGTTTGTATTTAGAGGCGGCAAAAGAATTATCTGCAAATATAGGGACCATATTTTAACTGGCAGTTTCTGTAACTGAAAGTTTAAAGAATTGATGGAGAAGTAGGAAGATAATCCATATTTTAAGCATGTTTTTCAACTGACCGGAAAGACAATGACCATTAATTAATCTCTCTCTATAAACTCTGTCACAACGTCTGCAAAACAATATCAATTATTCTCCTCGATCGTGTCCAGGCACCAAATTCTCAGTCCTTAAATATAAAGAGGACTGAGTTTTATTTTCAGACTAAACTTCATTTTAACTTGAAGTCTTCAACCTGATATGCCATTTCGTGCCTAGATCAGAATCATACTGTATGCATGGGGCGGTTTATAATTTTAGTTAGAACCACAGCAGCATGATTCTGCGGCCTAGACCAAATAAAATCAACCATGAAGGAGCTTTTAGTATCCATACACCCTGATTAATTAGAAGGTTGTTAATTACATTGAATGCTATAAAGAACTATGCCTCCAACCATAAAGAATTTTAGGATTTAACATCAAGAGTTTATTGTATTTGAAGGTTGGAAAAAAATGTTGACGTATTTGCCTGTGCCAGATTCAATAATGTTTAATGAGGCATGTAACGTTCATTCCAGCTATATATACATAAATGCGTGAATGCTGTGTGATGACCACAAGCTTGGGTACCTAACAGGTATTTTCGTGTCTTCATAATATTCCCCCTCGCTGAGAATGAGTCCTTGACGGTGATTGAAAGTTGTTGCTTTGTAATTTAAAACATTCTTTGAAGTCGACGTATGCAGCATTCACTTTCCTTTCGGTGGGGAGTAAAAAGTTGACATGTCAGCTCAAATTACATTATACGAAAACAATAAGCTCACGAGCGCCGTGGGGATGTAGCTCAGATGGTAGAGCGCTCGCTTAGCATGCGAGAGGTACGGGGATCGATACCCCGCATCTCCAGAAAGAAGTTTTCGATTTTTATTTTTCTTTATTATTATTATTTTTTCAAATCCTCCATTTTCTTCCTCCGTTTCTCGCTACTTACAAACTTAATTCCCCGGTCAGGCGGTCACCACCGTCTTACTTTAAGCTCTAGTAATATACTTTGCCTTTACGCTCTTGCTGTGCTTCTCCTTCATGAATGGCACCTTCTCCTACTCAAATCTTCATGCACCCCCGTCACTCATTGGCCGGAACAAGGTTTTATCCGCCCGGTCACCTCTTTACAATGCGGAACCGTTTTGCTGTCACTCGCCAATACCAAATCCTACGGAAGTGCCTGCAACTTTATGCCCACACAATCACTTGCGGTACTCTGGTACACAACAACTATCTGAATACCAAGCTCACTGCCTGCTAAGCTAGTTGCGGTCGCATGGCTGAAGCTCAGGTAATATTCGATCAAATTGTCTTTAAGACTTCTTTTTTATGGGATTTCATGATTAAAGGTTATTCCTGTGACGGGAACGCATTAAGGTCTCTTGTTCTGTATCGTCGAATGTTCAGTGTTGGACGAAAGCCAGATAATTTTACCTACCCATGTGTTCTCAAGGCGTGTGGTGATCTACTACTGAGTGAAGTTGGCAGAAAATTTCATGCATTATATTGGTATTGATTACTGGCTTGGCATCTGATGTTTGCTTTCAATGTATACCAAAGTTGGGTATATGGAAACGGCAAGAGTGTTGTTTGATAATATGCCTGTGACGGATTTAACATCTTGGAACACTATGATAGCGGGTTACGTGAAGAATGGAAAAGCAATAAGAGATGCTTTTATACTATTTGATCACATGAAAAAACTGCTGGATTTCGTGGAGATGAAACGACTTTACTTGCTCTCCTGTGGTTGTGGTGATCTCATGAATTTAGAAGTGGGAAAGACTACTAATGGTCATGTTGTTCGAAATAGTGGTAAGTTATGCAGCAAGGTTCTAACGAATTCCCTAATTGACATGCACTGCAATTGTGATTCAATATCTGATAAGAATTAAAAATGAAGGATACTATATCATGGAATTCTTTCATTTCAGGTTATGAACGACATGGAGATGCTTTGAAACCTTGAAACTTTTCTGTCAAATGATCGTGGAAGATGTAGTTCCTGATGAAGCAACTATTATTTCTATGCTTGGTGCTTGTAATGAAATCTTGGCATTACTGTTGGGCTCATCTATTCACTCATACATTGTTAAAAATGGTTTCTAAGCTCATGAGTGGAGAAATCATCATGCGAAATATTCGTAGGTTTCACCGCTTTAGAGATGGAGCATGTTCATGCAGTGATTATTGGTGAATTGATGAGAGCTTAACGAAATAGTTGGTTGAACCCTATAATTTTAGCACTGTCATAGTGCCATGCTACCTTTACACCTGACATTATGCTCAGTATAGAGTGGAATTAAGCTAAGACAAGCAATGCGTGACCTGCTGAACAAGTTCTACGATCTGCTTCCGGCATCAGAACTTTGTTCTGATCTCCTCGTCGTAAGACATCATGCTGAAAATGGCATAGTGACGAGGTAGAATTCTTGCAGTGAACACGACAGCGTTGGCAAATAATTGATTGGCAGCAGAAGGAAGAAAATGTTTATCTGAGGCGTCGTGAAATTTACTTTGACTGCTACTTGAGTTTCAATCTGAGAAATGCTTTGTTGGCCTGGCTTCATCTCTAGGTTGTTGTCACCATGATTTAATCATTTTTTTGGGACACCGTGTTAAGAAGAACTTCCCTTTCTCTGGGAAGTATGTGCCATTTGATTTGAAAAATAAATCGTCAATATTTAAATAGAAAGTAGCAAATATCAGAATTCTAATTGTAAATACTTGAAGTTGAACCATAAGAATTAAATACCTAACTTGCAACTAAGAATCACATATTTATAATTGTTTATATTGATATTTGTAACTTGTTTTTTAAAACATTTTAAAAAAATTAATGAAAATTAAATTGAACTTTTACAATCTAAACGTGATTTTTCTTTAGATAAACTACCAAAATGATGTTGTTGCCTGCCTGCTGGAGGCAACTTCGATCTCTCACACACACACACACACAACTGTGAATGTACGTCAGAACAATTATGCTTTACTGTAACCGTAAATAGGTTTTGGGAGTCATAGTAGGTTTCAACTAACAATAAAGATATTAGTGTAAAAGTATTCTTAATGCATAAGTGCTCGAAAAGATTGGATTTCACAATCCTTTTTCCTCTGCCTTGATTATTGATTACTGATTTGGGGGTGTCAGGATTTCTAATTCATGGGTTTTGACTTTTGACTCTTCTGATTTATGTTTTGTGAGATGCTCATTGTTTCGGTTTCTAAATAAAAATATAAAGACAAAAAAATATATATATTCCCCTGTTTTTGAAAAAAAAAAATTGTCAAGGCGTCTTCGTTTTGGAAATAAATACTCTGTTCAATTAGAAGCAGCGCAGGTCCTTCTTCTATACATAAAGGAACGTTGATATGACTGAATATTTAAAATCATTTATCATCATTTGTTGTTTTTTAATTATTATGTATAAGGGCTGTTATCCGCGGAATATTTGAGAAAGAGTAATGTATTTGACAAAATTTTAGTCAGCAATAGCATCACCATCCATTCTTATTTTAATTTAAGCGTTTCATCAAAACCATATTCTAACCTTAACAAGGCATGCAGCACACCATACTCCCTAACTTGAAATTTCATGTCATAATCATACTCATTACTTTCGTGGATAATATCAACCCATTAGTATTAGTATTAGGAGGCCTCTGTCAACACGGCCATTACTATAATAATAATAATAGTAATACCGTTTTCTTATACTACCTCTGATTATTAATATAAAATCTCGTTTGACTTTTATTTTAGTTCAAAATATAAGATCCCAATCCACTTTGTCTTTTATATTTATATATTTTTTTCAAAATAATCCTTCTAACAATAGTAGTTCTAGCCAATACACTAGATTAGTAAGGATATTTTAGGAAAGACAATATCTATTTATGACAAATAACTAACTTAACTTCTTTTCTTAATCTCTTTAAATTGGTTAACTAGTTTTTATAATTAGGACTGGAAGTAGTAATTAGATCCTTAATCTCTTTAAATTGATTAACTAGTTTTTATAATTAGGACTGGAAGTAGTAATTAGATCGGTGATTTAATATTAATCTTCAGTTTAACTGCTTGTTTTTATTAGCGTACAAGAGAAACATGAAAAATTGGTTAGTATGGACCGAAAATTAACGGCTCGTTTTTTGTCTGGAAAGCCCAAAGCCCCAAAGTCATCATCGGTCACGTAATGTACGGACGAGATAGCATTTCCTACGTCGGTCTGCGTCTAGTGTATGGATCGCCGATTGGCCATGGCGCACTGTAGGAGCACGACACACACTCTTTGCTGCTTCCGTCAGCCACCCCTACTTTTCCCTCTTTCCGGACGGTAAATTAGGGGCCAGGGCCAATAAACTAAAAGAAATGAGCATGTCAGTGATGTTACTAGTCCAAGTATTATATTCTTACGCTATTTATTCAGTGCCCTTTAATCCTCAAGCACACTGTTTCTTCTGCTTTCACTCGCAAGATGGACATCGACTCCTCACACACCTCCAATTGGCTTTATGATTATGGCTTCGATGTCTCTGTTGCCGGAGCTGAATTCCCGGTCGTCCCTTCCGGCGGTTTCAACTGGGTGTCTCCTGCTTTCCACGCTTCTTCCGATACGAGGTGGGTGTGCAATAGCATTCTGTTTAGACTTCCTGTTTGGTTTCCATGAATCTTGTGAACCCAGGGCTATTCCCAGTTGGCTAGCTGGTCTAGTCTTTCTCAAAATCCAAAAATCTCTGTAGCATGATCAGTTCATGCATTTGTTATTACAAAGCGTGGTACTTTTCTGCTGCTTCCTTACTTCCTATAAGACAGTCTTCACTGCCGTACTGTGAAGTATCGTGCTATTAATTGCCATATATAGGTAAATGAAATGCTATGCTCTGTTCACCTGGTGGTTGGTCGATGGTTGACATTTGAAAGAAAATCCAAAACTATGAACATAAGTTGCGGGGTAATTTTCTGCTCAGAAAACGGTAATAATTTATCTTGTGATTGAAGCATTTCAATGTTCAAATTTGGCTCCGTCCAAGGAAAAAATTCAAAATCGAGAGAAGTTTTAATTATTTTGATTTGTTAGGATTTACGGATCACGACTGTCGTGTTTGAACTAGTTATTTGATATTGTGATGGAAACATGGTTAACCTGCTGCTGCGACAACTTCTCATGGTTATATTGGTTCCAGATATCATTTTGCAATTTTTATGGTGATTTCGGGCTCAACTATCCAGCCAAAGCAACATGTGTCCTATTTCTTTTTTTGGTACAAACATGTGTCCTATTTCTTTTTTTGGTACAAACATGTGTCCTATTTGTTCTAAGGGAAATGATGTGAATTTAGAAGATATCACCTTTGGACTGAGGCTTTCTCCAAAGAAATTTTTAATGAGAATATTCAGAAAATAGTGCACCATTTTAATTTTTAGATGCTTTTTGTTAGAGGGGGAGTAACTATCCTAATCTTTATGGATTTCCTTTATTTATTGAATAAGAAAATGTTCTATTCCACTAAAAATGGATCTAGATTCTGTAAATTGCTGTACATTCATTATATTTGTGAATCGCAATGCGTTGACAAAAAAGGCATCGTATTCAGGAGTAGGGTAGGTTGTTGAATGAAGGACATAAAAGATTTGCCCCAAAAAAAAGGCTGTATTATTATGTGACTTAGGACGGGTTGTACTAGCAGTTGACTTTGACTACCGTATAGCAGCATTTGTTATTTCTATTATGTTGTCCTCTTCACTGCTTCATAATTACAGCTTGGACCTGGAATACGCGCTGGACAATTCAACTTTCCTGGAAAATGGCCCTTCAAAGCGGTAATGTCTGTCTTCTGTGGCTTTGTAATCAAGGTTTACTATAGTGTCGTACCTCCACAATTTGTTAACTGCACTGCTTCAATTTTTTATGATGTAAAATGAATATCTTATCACATGCAAGCTGCAACCAGATCTTTATTTGATGTAGATTTTCTGCATCCCTGAATGTTGAGGAACGCACGGATTATATTGACGTGTTTTTAAGAGAAAATCCTTTTCATAAAGTCAATTGAAAATGCACGCCTTTAATTGCCACTGCCGCTCCAGCCGGGATTAGACTTAGGAAATGGAGACCACAGAGGAGCTGCTTTTCGCAGATGCAGAGCAGAGGACCGGGGAAACTGTTAAGGATGATAAGAATCCCAATAAGATTATGTTTTCCAACCCACTGTTATGGTAACGGTTAATGTAAATCTGGAATTAGCACTTCCTACTTGTAAGAAGCTTTCATAAAAATGTTATTACATTAGTCCGTAAATTTCTTGAATAAATGCAGTATGGTTTTTTTCCCTTTTAATTGATATACATAATTTGTGGAATGAGTGGGCACATTAACTTGTGACTTGTTATTAACGTGTCCTCCTGTAATTCTTCGTCTCACTCCCCATCTCTCATGCGCGTTGGAGCACAAAAAAGAAGAAGGGAAAAAAAATATATCTTCTAATCCATTTGCAACTGTTATTTTAGGTTGAAGACTGAATCATGTGCGCCTGGCTCCAAGGCATGCCGTGAGAAACTGCGGAGGGATAGACTTAATGAGAGGCACGTTATTGTTCTGCGTCTTGTCTGATTATTTTTTGTCTTCTAAGTCTCATGTCTTGAATTTGGCATGATTTGAAGGTTCCTCGAATTGAGTTCTATCCTGGAGCCTGGTAAGCTGCCCAAGACGGATAAGGCTGCTATCTTAAGTGATGCAGTTCGAATGTTAACAGAACTACGAAGTGAAGCCCAGAAGCTGAAGGAAACAAATGATGAATTGCTGGAAAAGATTAAGGAACTGAAGGTGAACATTTGTTTCTAAGTGGTATTTTAATGTCATATGTTCATTCTTGGCCTAAATAGTTGGAAAAATGGGGATGCTTTCAGGCAGAGAAGAATGAGCTTCGAGATGAGAAGAATAGGCTGAAGATGGATAAAGAAAAGCTGGAGCGGCAGGTCAAGGGAATAAATGCACAGCCAACCTATCTTTCTCACCCGTCTGCTGCATTCACTGCTCAAGGCCAAACTGCCAGCCACAAGCTGATACCTTTTGTTGGCTATCCAGGAATCGGCATGTGGCAGTTTTTGCCGCCTGCTGCCGTTGATACATCTCAGGATCACCTGCTTCGCCCTCCTGTCGCTTAAAGTGGTTAGTTAGAATCCGTCACATTCGTCTGTGTGGGTGCTTCACTTATGTCGTGTTTATGTCTTGTCCATCATGTCCAAGTGTGTTCCTGAAGTGAGACGATCATATCGGTGGATAGTCTGCCGTTAAAACTAATTACATCTATGTCTGTGCCATCTAAACTATAATAAGGAAATGTTTTATGTCTTGGTCGTCATGCTTGAATGCTTCCTACATTTGCCTGCTAGGATAATCCGAATGGTTCATTATAAGGCACTATAAATAACATCAGATTGAATCGCACACAAGATATCGTTTTCTGTCTATTAACAAGGCATGCACACCTCTCTGAAATTCAAGACAACAAAGAAAGAAACAGAAAAACTCGCACACAAGTATGAGTGACAGTGGTAGACTTAGATTTATCCTATCTTTAGAAAACTAAAGGCATCAATAGAAAGCTAAACACAAATCCAATGAAGGCCTGGAGGTTTCCTTTCACTGCTGATGCAGTTGATGGATCTAGTGACTGCTCAGTAGAAGGAATGACTGGGGAGAAAGTAGGGCTATCCAGATGTGTGTCAAACAGCGGACTGGGAGCTGCCAAAGTATATTCTGGAGATTCTGCTGCTGAATTGACAATATCCGGGGACTCAGCGGAGGGAGCAATAGGGGTCACTGGGGAAACCGCAGGTGAAGGAGATTCTGTTGGAGATATGGAAGAAGCTGCACTTGCAAGAGTGTCTATTTCAATCTTCATACCCTGGCCACAATGTCCTATTGTTCCACAGATGAAGTATCTCTTCCCCGGAGAAGTAAGAGGGATGGTTGTGGCGCCATCACTGTAGGACTTGACTGGATTGGTTGGCTGGCAGGAGTCATAACCTGCCTTTGGAACTTCAACCACATCATGATTAGGAGGATAATGAAATACTGCACATATGGGGAACAGTGTCAATACAACACAAATTAAAACCTGTTTAATCAAAAGGGAATTGTCTGGAGACATTTATAAAACCAGGCCTCGCAGTGGAAGCATGCAAATGACTTACTGAGTTTGTCTCCCACAGAAAACTTTTGGGATGATGCCCATGCTTGAAGATTCGTGTTTGTATCCCACCCGCCATTAGATCCTCCTACAATGTGATTTTCTGCCATTGCGATTTCGATTAGCATAGCTACAAATGATACCCTGATGAAGGTTTGAAGGGCAGCCATATCTGCCAAAATGCTTGGATATGAGAAATGTTCGAAGTTTAATGTTGGATAGATATGATAGAACTGTGACCTCGTCCTTACCGTGGAAGAGTATATATAGAGAGAGGCCAAGACAGATTGTGCAGGCCTCGTCTTCAGTCATTGAAATTTGAGACATTGGAGTTGGTGAGGTCATGCAAACGGGATTTTTTTTTTTTTAATAGGAATGTAGGTACTGTCTTTCCTGTCCGCCTTGAAACTCCTATCTCATTCCCCATCTTTTTCCATTTTGCCGAGAAGGAGAAGGTGGCGGAGCTGTTGGTAGATTCCCAGATAAAGACTTTTTTTTTTTTTTTATGTGACAGTTAAGTAGTTGTGTCGATGACAGCTCAGGTTTCACCTTCTCCTCATGCATTTGTATTTTGAGAATTATTTAGATCATCAGTCCCACTAAGAGAAATACATATGCGGCCTTGACACCTGGCTTTTTGTGGTTAAAAAAGGCCATTGGATTTTCAACGAATGTTTGACCAATCAAAATTTGCCAGCACAGGCTATGAAAAATTCTTCTTGACAGGAAGGAATCCATGTGACTGATTCCCAAGGTGGGAGACCTATTCGGAGGCCCTGCCAAGCGTCGCACCTAATCCTACTAGTAGGAGTAGCCTCCATCCCATCACGCTACAATATACTTTCTGGTACAATTTTAAATATGACTTAGTTGATTAATTTGATTAAATTAAAAAAAATTGAATTAATTATTTATAATAAATAGATATTATTTTTTTAAAAATATTTTTACTAATTAAATTTATTAACTGAAGCTATTATTATTAGCAGAATTATCTTTAAAAAAATAAATAAATATGATGGATAAAATAAATCATAATCTTATATTTAAATTTAGAATTAAGATAAAAGTCAAAATAAAATGGCAGGAGGTAGTATATTACTGCTTTTAAGATGGAGGCACGACCGGAATTCAAGGAGAAAGAATGAAAATAATAAAAACGATACGAAAAGTAATAGCCAGATATCATACCATTTCATAATTCCCTATTGGTTTTTACGGGGGTCGTGGATGGTGAATAGTGTTTTGGTTGGACCAAAGCTGATGGAGGAACAATGTGATGATCTGGAGAATATTGGGCCTTACGAGATACAGTGAGGTAGCCCAAACTTCTAGTGTGCCGAATTGATAAATGCCTTGGAAGGCCCATTCCTTTGTGAGTCACTGTGTTTTTGCTAAAACATAGATATCTTCCTATTAGAGGCAATCATATTCGAGAAACTAGTATTAGGTACTAAATGTGGACACCTCTCTCAACAGAGATTCAAACCTTGGTTCGCCACGTTATGAGAGACTAGCCTCTTCAATTAGATCTAACCCTCGCTGGTTGAGTCACTTGATTCTTGAGAAAGCATCAATTTAGTGCGCCTCAGCTCCCAAAAAGTTTTTGGTTTGTCGTTACAAACATATATGGGTGTGATTGAGTTTTCCATTATATTTTCGTTTCATTTGAAGCATCAATTTAGTAAAAGGATTAGATTAGACTGTCACGTGTTTCCATGAATATGATGTATAAAAAATTAACTTCTTGATATGCTAAAAAAAAATGAATACGTTTTCTTATCTAGGTTTTTTTTCCCCTCGGTGAATAAAGTACCCTAAATTTAAAAACAGTAGGATACACTACGAGGGACAAGATTTGCTAGAACTTATCCATTTATTATGATCATTTTATCTATTGATCATGCCTGCTATCAAAGTAAGGCAAAACTTGCTGTCAAAATTTGGCAAAAATTCTATCACATCTATAAATGAGATTTTAGAAGATAATGCTTATTAATCAAATTAGAAATTTTCAACTTTTTGAAAAAGCTTTAAATATTTTTAGCCTATGATTTTAGATTTTTCTACCTTAAATCCTGTGTGACGGATTTTATTATTTTCTTCTTCTTTTTAATTTTTAATTATTTGATCCTGCTTCTTCAATCTATTATCCCTGATCCTAACAAAAATAGTAATAATTACTGGTTAATTTTGCAAGGACCAAGAGAGATGAAAATCTAAAAACTAAGGATGCAATTTTTTCCGGGTCGAAGAACCAAGGCTATAACTTAATTAAAAGAAAATAAGCAAATATACAAAATAGGAAACAGTTTAACCGAATCACCGGAGGGTCAAAAGATTTGGATAAAGCCGTTTGTCAGACGAAGCAAAATAGGAAAGAATACGCAAATCAGAAAATTTCATTCACAATAAATAACACTTAACAAAAATACTTTCCAAACTAACGTTTCAATGAGTGGAAAGACAGTACGCGGAATGACGTGGTCATCACCACATAATATAAGCACGCAGAAACCAAGCTTTTTCATCAGAAGCCGAACTCATTTCAGTATCATAAACCCGTTCACTTGAAGACGTGAAGAGTAGGAGGAGGAGGAGGAAGATGGGCTGCACTATTGCCAGCAAAACCTTGCATCCTCAGAAGGTGGTTGATCAACTTGAAGAAGAAGAAAAGATGGTCAGGCCTGGAAGTAGCATTGCCACTAACTGGAGAGAACTTAGTGGCCAACATCACTGGAAGGATTTGCTTGACCCACTTGATATTGATCTTCGCAAGTACATAATACACTATGGAGAAATGGCTCAGGCTACTTATGATGCTTTTATCCCTGATAAAACATCTAAATATGCAGGAAGGAGCCGTTATGGGAAAACAGACTTCTTTTCCAGGGTGGGTTTGGAAAACGGGAATCCTTTCAAGTATGAGGTAACAAAGTTCCTATACGCAACCTTAGAAACTGGTTTTCCTATATTTGGTGATCATGTTGAAGAATCAAGTTGGATAGGATATGTTGCTGTGGCCACGGACGAAGGCAAAGCCGTGTCAGGGAGGAGGGACATTGTAATTGCTTGGAGAGGAACTGATCAGATCAAGGAATGGATTAAGGATTTTCAGTTTTTTCTAAGTGACGCTCCATATATTTTTGGACATGAAGTAAATTGTAAAGTACATCGAGGATTTTATTCCATTTATACAGCAAAGAATTCATCGGCCTTAAACAGAAATAGCGTCAGAACCGAGGTAACCTATTAACAAATGACTATTCCTTTTATAACTTCAGATGCTACAGTTTTATTAGAGCCTAAATTTATTTAGAATGATGGGTTTTTAATCAATGTGCAGGTCTTAACTGAGGTCAGAAGACTTGTGAATAAATTTAAGGATGAACAGATTAGCATAACAATAACTGGTCATAGTTTAGGGGCAGCACTTGCAACACTAAATGCATTGGACATAGTTGCTAACGGCTTTAATATTCAAGGAGATGGATCTCAAAAGGCTTGTCTTGTCACAGCATTTGTGTTCGCCAGTCCTCGAGTTGGAGATTCAAAATTCTCTAAGTTTTTCACTGCTCAAAAGGATCTGCGAACACTACGTGTTCGGAATAAAGAAGACATTGTCCCCAGGCTACCTTTCTTGCATTATGCAGAAGTGGGAGAAGAGTTAGAAATCGATATTATGAAATCCAACTTCATAAAGCATGTTGGGGGAGTCAACTTCAAGATGTGGCATAATTTGGAGCTTTACTTACATGGAATAGCAGGAACACAAGGGAGGAAGGGAGGATTCAAATTAGAAGTTAAAAGGGATATTGCACTCGTTAACAAGAGCTTGGATGCTTTGAAGCATGAGTATCACATTCCCAAGTCATGGAGAATAGACGAAAACAAAGGATTGGTACAACAACCTGATGGTACTTGGAAGATGCAGGGTCCTGATATATTCTGATGAGGGCGATGATTTTCTTGTCAATCAGTGATATGCTTTTAGATTAGATCATTGCATATACGGTCTGTATATAAGGTCCCTAGCTACTATAGTTATAGAATTATATTTACATATATATATATATGAGGTCTGTGTTTATGGTCTCTCCTATATATAGTTGTACATAAATAAGATCACTGCTAGAGTAGCAGACATATTTGGATGTATAGAAGGTCTCGGTCTTTGCTATATATGCTTGAAATAGATTTAACGGAATTCCGTATTTTACATGGGTAAAATTATTTTCGCTATAGGCCTTTTAATGGATTGAATAAAGAATGTTTATCTGAGTTCTCTCTCACCTCTCTTGGTTCCTTCTTGTCCTCTATTCTCCCCCCTCCCCTTTCCCCTCCTCCATTGTACGCTGGCCCAAATTGACGGGTAAGGTTTATGCATGATTCGTCCTGTTTTAATCTCCCTGTGGCATATAACTTGGGAGTTTCAAAATGAATTCATCAGCGACTGAACATGTCATAAATTACAAAGAAGTCAACATACTGAGCAGTCAGCCTTCCTTCTTTACTGTATATATTTATCGTTTGCTAAATATATATCGCCAAGATCATTGGCGTTGAACTTTTTCTTTGGATAAAGTTCTATTACTTATTAACAAGTGGGTAGAAATAGAGACCAGAGACACTTGGAAGGAGGGGGGAAAAAAAAAGAGACACAGAAGCATCTTCTTCATGGTAAAAATCTCGCCCTGTTTTAGAGGGGAAGTCCAAAAGGTCGGCATTTTGTTTTGACCATTTCAATCACCAGTGACGGACCGGCGACCAGTACTGAGTTGTCAAAAGCGGGCGCTGCTTCTCGCCGTTAGAATGTGTACCAGTTATATATGTAAGAGTTCTTCGATTAAGTAATGGTTTGTTTAAGAGAAATAATAATCAACAACGAAACTATATATATATATATATATATATGATCCAATATAATGAAACGATTAAACAAGAAATAATGATCAACAAAATATAAAAACTAGCTATAGTGGATTATTCCCGACAATCTACGGCGCAGCCTAACATTTGCTCCCATACTTATCTACGCATGCAAACCCATTCCATTTTTTCTGCTGTTTGAATTAGAACTGCATGGCTGGCCGAGTTAAAATACACAAGACCATAATCATTAAATATATAGAATAATATTAGTAATTTAATGATTTAACTTATGTAATTGGAACTTGTAAGTATTCATCAATTTCAATATCCTCGCGTAGTTTTTGAGATACTTTCTAATATTATGTCATAATCTTTGAAGGATTTGAAAATAATAATGAATAAGTATATAAAGAAAATCATAACTTAGACAGCAACACAATCTACATTGCTCAGTGGAATTAATATTTGGATATGCTAACTCGCGATACATAGCGTCACCCAATAGGAACCAGTTTAGTAAATATCTTCCTCAAGTTATTCATATATGCACTCGGCCGACTAATGCAAGAAGTTGATCACGCCATGGTTATTCCCTATGGACATTATTGCTGGTCATTGCCAGCTGCAGATTTGTTGACTAATTGACAATGACATATCTACGACCTTAAAATAATCCAAATTCTTTATTCTCATCGCTCGTGCGTACGCCTTCTGTGATGGGATATACATATTGGATGGGAATTACAAAACTATGGCTGGCTGCAAAGAGCTTCTAGAAATAGAAGAGAAATCTCAGGACAAAAATTCATGTTCAGCTCCATTTTCTTCCTTTTTCTTTATTTTTGCCAACCATGTTCAGTTCTAGCTACCTTAAAAGCATCCAATTCCGAATTAATGGTCGCGGACGAGTTTAACTTGCCCGTTGGATTATACGGCTAGCTAGATGTTGTGATGAAATTAAGAAGAAGAATAGAGTTTTTCATTTGTTTCTTTTTATTGATATATTTGAATATTTGATCGATGATGTGATGATATATATATATTTATAGTTTTGTTGTTCGGTCTAAAAATACTTCAATGCTTAGCTGACCGTATGTGCTGGCTACATGGCATGAGCCACGCCAAGAGACGCATACTAATCAATAATTGCAGGAAGTCAGTAACCAAATGCTAGCCCGAGGTTTGCGAATCAAAACTGTAAAACGATTTCAACTGCGCGACTGCACGTGTGTGTTACAGAAAACACATACAACATCTAATACAATGTGCGTGAACGGGCTAGTTAGGATGTAATATAATTAACGTTGAAGCACTTGAGAATTACGTGCGTTGGATATAGCTCTAACTCTCTCTAATATGATCTTGTTTACGAAGTTTACATGTATACCAGTGATCCAAATCAATCGTAAATTGGAAATTTCACGAACAAAACAACATTATCGATGAACAAACGAACACGTCCCATTACATAAGCAGGTGCTAAAAATAGTTGTAGTTCGCAACTTGTACATCATCAGCACAATTGTTTATTATTGTTGTTTCATTCCCTTATTTTAGTATGGGAAGGTGATCTTTATTTCCCAGCAGTAGGCTAGCTATTCGCAAGCTGGTCTACTGTTTGACAAAGGGGTAAATCTCGTATCGCAAGTTACAACTTCCCCCAACAACTCGGCCTCCTTCTTTTCCATCACAACAATTTGGAAGTTCACTGATCGCTTCATCAAGACACTTCTTGCAGTCAATGCTAGAAAGGTCTCTGGTGCACTGTGTCAACCCGTAAAGTGTCTCCGATTCTCCAAGCTTTTTCTCTCCGGTTGCAAACATCTTAGGGTTTACAGAAGCCTCCTTGGCAAGCTGGCTCAGCAATTCCTTTGTCTTGTAATTGAAAGTGGTAGGATCGCTGACGTTTTTCAAGTTCCACATGTAGAACTTGTTTGTTTCGTCAATTTGGTGAAAGAAGTCTGTGTCCAAATACTTGTACATGCAGTTGTCGTACCATATAATGGCTCCTTTGTTGTGAGGACAGAGTTTTCGGATTTCACTGCTTGCCTCAGAAACACAAGTTTTGCAGTCTGAGGCAGAGACATCACCACGACAAAGAGCGAGGCCATAAGCTGTTTGGCTCTGGACTGTGCCAACAGAACCCAGACCAAAGCCAGTCGGAGGGGTTTTGTAGTTGAGAAGGCTTATGAGGCGTTTCAAGTTAAATTCATAAGGGCTATGGGCAGTGAAGTTTCCAGAGTTTGAGCAGAAATGAAAGAGAGGGCCATCATCTCCAAAACAAGTTTGGAGGAGAGCAAAGGCTGTAAGAAGGATAACAATGGAGGAGAGCTTTGAGGAAGACATTTTGGAAGGAATTGGTGAATCCGTTTGGTTGTGGGTTTCCGTGATGATTATGGTTCGTAGAGCCTCTGAGTATTTATAGGCACGATCTTCGATTTTCCAGCGGATTGAAAATAATCCTGTCTCTGACCAGTCTAATTAAGATCCATTTTTCACCAGACAATGTCAAAATGGAGCTGCGTGCTTCGTATATCTATTGCTTCGTCGGTTACAATAGCGCTTCGTCAATCCTAGCAAGGTCAATCATGCGCTGCAGAATAAATAAATTATTATTTATTATTATTTTATTTATTCTTTTAGGTGCTTACCGTTTAGACCTGGTATGATGGTTACTTGTTCAAAAATATTATAGTTAATAACAGGAAAAAAAAGTATTAGTTGAATAAAACTACTACTGGTGATGATTTTTACATGGTGCAGAGCACACCCTCGTGCGGAGGAATTTGTCGGTTTATACTCTATCCTGTTAAAATGGAGACAGGTAATACCGCAATATTATTTATTTTTGCCAACAATACCGTAATGTTGTTAATATCATCAGCATGTGTATAAAAACGTTATCATTCATAATATTAATATCAATAATAACTACAAATTTATAACAAATACTAGAATCAGGCATAAATTGTGAATGACGTTACTCTTTCTCTAGGATTTGGAGGATAGTGATCTTACAATAATGCATGAGATTAGAAGAAGCCGTAAGAAAAGATGTTTTATGCATGAGATTAGAAGAAGCTGCAAGAAAAGATAATTTTTTCCCCAAAAAAAATTTCTTTTGAATATTATATATGTGCGCCGTAATTTTTAGGTGAGCATGCATAATACTCTGCCCATAAAATATTCTGAGTTGATTACTTGCACTAAATGTTAGTTCTAGAATGCTTATGATTAGTCACAAAATGCGACTCTTAATTATAAATTACTACCTCCGGTATTTAATACAAAACTAATTTGATTTTCATTTTGGTCTTAAATATGAAACCTCAATCTATTTTGTCTCTCATATTTATTTTTTAATTAGTTATTATAATAGTTACACATGTTAAAAGTTCCATCAAATAGTAGTTCTAGACTTTTAGCTAATATATATGATTAGTAAAAGTATTTTAAAAAAAATAATACCTATTTATTATAAATAACTAATTTAATAAAAAATTTTAATCTATTTAAATTAGTCAGCTAATTTTTATATTAAGCACCGCAGGTAGTATTATCCTCAAGTTATTCACCAAACGCGTCGGTTGGTGAAGGAAATTAGGCCCAATCGCACTTTCTAATTAGCCCAATTGCAATCACTATTATGGTAGGGTATTTTCACGTAAAATTTGATTTCTATTATTAGTGATTATGATTTATTAATGGGCTTGGTTTAGTCCCATCCCTTCCAAACACTTCTAATACTCTATCTCTTGTCAGTTCTTTTTGCAAAAGATTTTCAAGTTTAAATTCCTTTTCAGCTGGATCTGCTGGAATGGTAGACACCACTTCCCTTTGGTTGCCCGATTTGGTTAATTGATTCCACATCCTCGTAAAACTGTCATTGGTTATGATTCTTTGATCATGATCTCTGATTTTGCTCATTTTTTATGTGTGCAAAGTGCAAACATTACGAAGATCTTTTCATGTATGGGACAGTTGAACTCATCAACATAATAAAGTTGTATAAGCGATTGGGTCTAGTAAAAATAACTTAAACCCTTATAACTTCATAAACTAACATTTAAACTCCTTTTAAAAGATGTGCTTATGTTTGGTACTCCCTCTGGTCTTATTTATGAGTTTCAAATTTGGGAAAGGGTGTGATCCATTTTATAAATTTCAATTTTGATTTGTCTTAACACTTAATTTTTTCTTCTCAATATTGCCCTTAATTGTTTCTCTCTCATTACATTTTTTCATATATTTTCTTTCATCCTGTTCTTCCATTTATTATAAGGACATATTTGAAAACAAAAGCCTATTTCTAACTTATTTATTATTTTTAACTAATTACTTATTATCTATGAATTAGTTATTTGAAATTTATAATAAAGACCAAAAGGAGTCTATGATAGTAATTCCAATATGATTTGTTTCCAATAAGGGATGTCTGATACTCAAATTAAAAAAAAACAATGAATTGCTATATTACCCATATAATGAGAATACAATGCTTTAAAGTCAATAAAATAAATTAAGTGAATAATTTTGTTATCAATCAATAAGAATGAAAGTTGTCACGTCATGTGCCAACTCCTAAAATGAAGTCAACAAAGTCAATAATCTGATATCAGAAAAACTAAAATTTTGGAATCTTGTGATGAACCTAAGGATTGGCAATGGGCAATTGTACCTACTCCCTGAATCTCAATCAAATCATGCACTGGGAACGCAACTTATATCCTAGAATAATATCGGTGTAGTTTGAATTCCGGTTTTAATCGGTCAGCCTTGTTGACCTTAATGAGTGGCAACGCAAGTCATATAAACTATTGTTGATTTTTTTTGTATGAAAAAAAAGTTTTATTGGTTTTTTATTGTATATTCAATTAAGAGCCCATGAACATCGGATTGGCCCTGCTTGTGGCCTATATTTTAATTTGTTTTCATCACTCATGCACCCAAACGCAAAGGGAGCTAGATTATGGTTGCAACCTTGAATTTTATCTAAAAGAGGAATGAGAAATGTTATTTAAACGAACCTCAAAGGGACAATTTCTACTGAAGTGCCAATTTAATTTATAAAATTGCGCTGGTCAATTTCTTACACGGAAAAATCACAAAGATCCTTGTAGTACCTGTCCACGTATAATGAGAATGGGAATACCGAGATCCCGCTGGCTTAATTAACAGCTACATTGCTGAATCTATACGAATGCTCCAAAAATAAACAAACGTTTAAGTAGAAATAAAGCATTTTTTCACATGGTTTCTTGTTCGTCATCTTTAGTTTCTTTATTAACAAGTTTTAACTTCAACTCTACTTGTATCTGTAAAAATTGGAACTTTTTAGATTGACGAGGCTCTTTCAACCATCCCTTGAGCCTTGACGCTTCTCATCCTCCCTAGTTCTGTTCCGCAATGATGTCCTTTAACTCCGAGCACCCCAAAAGGTGGTTTTATGATATAATTCTTTCAGTGCATGTAGATCAGTTCTTCGTCTTTGCATTCTCTGATTGCGATCTCCATTGAATCACGAGCGCTAGAGCGCAATACATCACAACAGTGCCTTCTCGGAGCCTGCAACTGATGAATACCAAAGACAAATAACTAAATTATAACACCGTCCCTGAAACAGGGGTACTGTGTGATAGAAAGAATACCTGTTTGATGTCAAGGTCGAGTTTATTCGTCAAAACCGTGATCTTTTCCAGTTTCCTGGGCGACGCTGCGTCGTATGAGCAGTTTTGAAAGCTTTTCGTATAATGGGTAATGATTCTGCCATTCTTACCAGAAGCCACACTGTCAAAGTAGAAAATGGTGGGTCTTCTACATGGATCTGGGTGAAGTTCCCTGGTGTTGAAAGTATATACTCCTGACCAAAAGTTTCTTCTATTCCACTGTTTGAACGTTGTTTGAACGTTCAGAGCATCTGGAAGAAACACGTGGTTCGGGAAAACCTGAACAGCATAGCCCCATGATACTGAGATTGTCCACGAAAACCATCTGTCATAACAAACTGTGTGCTGTAAAATTCTCTGGGAATCAACATCCACAGCTTTAAATAAATGTTGCAGAGCTTGTTTTCTCGTCATGTCGGGAAAGATTGGATCTGTGTGATCCAAGTGATGTAGGGATAACAAGGGAGTCACAGGATGTGCAGCCAATAGACCAAAGAGATTTCCCCGCAAATCAACCTGACTCGGTTTCATTCAAAAGATGAGTTTGTGGGGAAGGCTAAAAGTTGCTCAGTTGGGTTTTGTAATAAAATCACAAGTGAAATAGATAATTGCATTCGTACCTGATGAAATCCGGGCTCCTTCGTTAAGCCTATACCGAGCTCTGTTATGCAAGAGAAGACCCTCCCATCACTTCCATACAGATGAGGATATCTTTCGATACAAGAATCAAAAACCTTGGCTAAAACTTTCGCCAGAGATGAACTGATAGCGAAGCCTCCTCCACCAAAACCCATTCCAAAACTATACAAACGATTCTGTTCATAAATCTCAGACTGGGTGCCGAGATAGTACCAAAGCCGATGATCATACTTTGACAGTGTTTTAACGAGATTCTCCGGAAGGAAAATGGTGTCATCGTCCCCAAACACATACCACCTCACATTAGAATGATTCAGAGCCACGGTCTCTGCAACAGCGCGTGCCACTCGAATTGCCGACCGGAGACCACCCCGGTAAGTGTAGCGAAAACGCGAAGTGTCTTGGGAGACGCAGAGAGGAGGGAGAGAAGTATCCTTGTTGGGACGGGGTTCAAGAGGAGGAAGGCCGTCAACGAACACACATCCTCTCGTATAACGAGGTTTCCACCATAGCTTGACATTGTCCTTCCGTTCAGGCCAAGAACGAGCCGTTGCAGCAAGACCAAAAACGACATGATCGAGAGTGGTCGGTGCAGACACATATTCTAATGAACGATGCTCATCGACTAGATCATTAGTGCGCAGATGTAGTACCGATAGGAGGAGAAAAACAGCACAGAATGAAAAGGAGACTGTTATGAAGCTGATCAGAGATTTGGGTTTGGTAGAACCGGGAAAGACCCCCATATTAACAAGGCAATTGAAGGAGATGGGCCTGCGCGGAGGTTTAGTCCTTATAGTTTATAGTATCAACAAGACGGTGCTATTTGTAAGAGAGCCATAGAATTAGAACTGTATAATTAAGCAAAAACGCTTCCGGGAAATGCAAACTTTCACGTTGACAGTGAGTGATATCTCATATCTGGTCAAAGTCAGTGCGCACTACGGAGAAAGGGCAAGAAATTCAGCTACTTGAAAAGTCAAGGGTCAATTACTACCATGCGTTTATTTGGAGGAAAAGGGAGAATGAAAATCTACTGTATGGATTTTCCTGTAAATCATAAAAACTAAATTGATCAGGATGTATTTGGAAAGTAATTATGTGTGTGTAAAAGCCAAAAAGGGAAGGTACCCCCTTCAATAAAGGACAGCAGAAGAAAGAAGGAAAGAGAAATGGATCCATGCACATAATTATATTTCCTTGTCTTCAATTCAAATACATTAATACACGGAATTCAGTTTATAATAGCACAAAAACCATGCACAAGAAAGAAAGAAGGAGAAAATGGATCCATACAAGGAAAGTTCTCTTCTGGAATAGTATTAATTGCGCAGATCACATATGGAAAGTTGCAATGTTAAAAAAATCAAATCAATATTCCAACTGATCTTAGTTATAGGGCAAAGTAGCTTGCTCTAAAGTATAAGACAAAAATGCAGAATTTATACACACACACACACACACATATATATATATTGGATCATTCCCCTCATTCGTTAACTGTGTTCTTGTCATTTTTCATGGATATGCTTTAAATTCTAATAGGATATTCCATTATCAACCTTGATCTTAGTAATGGACAACATTGTAAAATTATTTATCCTATTGTCCTATTTATAAGTCATTTCTTATATGTTTCATACAAATTAAGAAAAATCTTAAACTTTATTAACTTTCATTTAAAATTCAACAACTTTCTAACTTTATTTCTATGTAAATAAAGTCAACATAATAATAAATAAGGGATAAAATTGTACATCTATATAAAAAAATTTCTCTCGATACTCTATAAATAAAACAAAAAAAACTTCTTTCTACCTATAAATAGGACTAGAATGGTATATTTCTATATGTTTTGAGAATGTCATTGCCATCTACCATTTCTTAATAATCATGAAGTAGTTAATTTTGTCCTATAATTAAGATTAAAGGAAGTGGACCATTGACATTAACACAAATCAAGTGGCATTCAAGATTTCATGGTGTAGTAGCATTGTCATTCGCGACACAAATTTAAACTCAATGCTTTATATAAAACTGATAATATAAGTTGAATTTATGGGTTTAACCCGCCAATCCGCCAAAAATAGTGAGTTAGAGTTGGCTAAAAGCCAAATCTGTTAGTAAACAAATTTTTTTAACCCACATCGTCAGGTCTGCAGCCCGCCACAGGTTAGCCCACTAACCTACGAGTTGACCCGCATTTATTTTTTATTTTTTTAAAATTATTATACTTATATTATTATATATTATATCCTATCTAAAAAAATTTAAAAAATACCTATAAAATTTATTTGGTGCTTTCAATTAAATATTTTAAAAAGAAAAATAAAAATCTCATTATATTTTTTTAGATATTAAATAAGAAAAATATTAAAAGCTATTTTTTTAAAAAAAAGTAAAATAATTGTTGGCGAGTCAATCCACCAACCCACCTTAACGGGTTAGGGTTGACTTCGGCCTTCAAACAACACTTCCTAACTCAACCTATATGGGTCTAACCCATTATTGGCCAACACCCAACTCGCAACTCGTGAGTTGTCATATATTACCATCCCTAACTTCATACTCTAATAGTCTTTTTTTTAGGTCTAACATGTGTACCAATTTATATTGGGAGGTAAATTGCAAATAATTTAATCATAAAACAAATTCAAAATAGAAGTTAATTAATTAAAAACTGAAACCCAATAATTAACGTGTGGTAGCAATTATAACATATTAGTATTTCTTTATTGATTAATACATTTTTCAATATTACTATAATTTTTTATCTTTTGTTGTTAGGTTTTTATTTTTAATTCTCAATATATGTTAATTTAATAAATATTTAAAATTATAATTTTGATTATTCTTAATACTCACAAATTTTTACCCCATTTACTTTGTTCTCCATCCTGCTTCAACACACACACAGACGCGTGAAGGCATTTCTCTCACCATCTGTTTTCTGAATTGAAACTGATTGCGATGCAATTAGAATGTGTCGAAACTCGCGCAGTCTATATATGTTCCCACAAATAATGCAATTATGTCTTTGCGTCAAACGGGGAAAAAGAAAGAGCAGTTACTTCTTCAATGGTTCAAATGTAACACCTTCAGTTCTTTGCATGTTTGTTTTCTTCTAAGCTAATGCTCTGATTGACCTGTCACATGTTAAAAAGCTCCATGGGTTACGCATCGATCTCCCAGGAGCCAAGAATTCCTAATCTAGCTGAATCAAAATATTACAAAATTTCATAACTCATTAACATAAACAAATCTTCCCGCGATACAAAAACTGCGAACGAAACAAAGTGCAAAAAATGTCCACTGGTGTTGGCCAAAGGAACATGCCCAGTGGCCACCTTATCAGCCAGAACCGTATCTTGCCAGGGAGAGGAAGTATTATTCTTAATAGTTCCCTGTCTCAAGAGGATCATCATCATATTCTTCTTCTGCTCTCACAAATCTACCTTTTACACGTTTTCTAGTATCAGCTCTTGCTTTGCGAGACGCGTACCTTATTTGTTTACTAAACCTGCATATCAGAAACAAGCAAACCAGCCAAAGAACAATGCAAGATGATGAGCGGCTGAAGCCTGAGAAGATGAACTTCCAAGTGATGGACCAGAGTGAAACACGATACATTTTTTAGGCGTTTGAGAAATTTACTTGTCCTCGTGTACACAACCAAGATGTGGAGCATACAATGTGAAAGAGCCAATTATTTTTAAGGTCTAAGAAACATTTATATATACCGTACAACACAGACACGCACTTGATGGAGAACTAAAGGCACTTACGTTCGAGTCTTCTTTTTCTCATTGTATCTCAATTTAGCTCTCTCCCTTGCTTGTGGGCATGCAGACCCCAATTTTGATTCCCATGGTGTATCAACGGTCAAGAGTGCTGGTGATAAGCCGCAATCTTGGAATTCAGAAGTGGCACAATCCTGAAAATCCGTAGTGGTAGTGTCACTATCACAATTGATGGTGGGTAATGAAAGTGGTATGCTTGAATGAACTTGACCCTGAGGAAATCCCAGATTCATTTTTCTGTTGCAGCTAGTATCCATGAGTGCACAGTTAGCATTGTTGTTCATCCTCTGGATCGTAGAACCTGATCCACCTTCCCTGGATGATGATTGAAAACCCACACAACATTGCTGGACTGATGATGATGCCTAAAACAATCAGATTGGCGACGATTAGTTTCGTGCGTCACTACTGGTAAATTACGTAGTTTTTGGAGGGGAGAATAAAAGGAAAGGAGAAGAAAACTAGCCGTTTTCCTCAATTCCCCTGTTAGAGAATGATAAAAGAAGCTATACAACCTCCATGGAATTCTGAATAAGGCCATTAGATTCTGTGACTGATACGTTTTTCTCCATTAATAGAGAGTCCAATCCTCCATCCTCAAGCTGGTAACCAGCAGCATCTTGAGAGCAATCAAATATTTCATTAGCACTGTCAAAGTTTAATTGAACACTATCCATGTTAAGACTTTCACAGATGTCATCAGCCTCAGAAATTCCAATATCCTTGGTATCGTGACATCCCTGCATCTGTGAAAGTCTTAGATCAGCTTTGGTTAATTCAGAAGGATAACGCAGGAATAATAGGATTGATCAAACTTAACAGCCAAGCATTAATCATACTTTTAGGTGTGAAAATTATAAATAATCTTTTGATTATTTTAGTACTTGTCATCCTGTGAAATAATGGAACACACTACGCATCATTCAACTTTAGACTAGGTGGTATCCTTGAAACTATAATACGCCTATTCTTAGTAACCAGAACAACAGTACAGAAGTAAAACAAATGAACACCTTTGGCAGGAGGTTAGATCCTTGAGGAAATAAAACTGGTTGATCTCTGCAGTAGGGCATGAGATTTGGATTTGGTTGAATGGAAGATTGAGCCATCTTAGGTTCAAACTTTGCACATGATTCAAGTTCACTCAACCTGCCACCGAAAGATGCATCATTGTCATCTAGCTGCGCCAAACACTGGCTTCCGTTCTTAGGCAAAGAATTAAACGATCCCCAGCTATGGGCTGAACCACCTGAGGCAGAGTCAAAAGCAAAAGGCCAGATCCTAGACATCTCAGCAAAAGAGGGACAACCTGAGTAACTAAGCAACATCAGACGCCTGTGTCCCAATCCCAGGCAGACATTTCGATTACAATCACAACCCTGACACAGAGAGATTTTATCATCCATGCAGTGGACAATCGCTGGTTGGGAATGGCATTTGTCACATACCAGAGAACGAGGATGCCTGCGTGCCAAAGCGTTGGCGGAGTGTACATAAGCATCACAATTCAAGCAGAGACGCGCAGAATCACACTTGCAATACACCACAGCTCTTACTACTACACATAACTCGCATATAGGATTCATAATCCTCTATGCCCTCACTCCTTAATAATTCTCATTCATCTTACTCAGTTACTTTTTTTCAACACAGTTTGAGGTTATGCTTATGCTGTTTATTCACCCTCGAACATTTTAATATTCACGCAACAAAGAGCTAAGAGATGTCACCCAACACTAAATAACACACTTTCTTTTGCAAGTAAAGTTATAAGATCAGCTGTCTTATAAGCATATAATTGCACTTGAAGTGAGCATCATAATAAACAGAACGAGCTTTAAAAGCATGTTGCTGAGAATCCCGCCCAGAAATGGCTTAAAGAATGTGAGCCGATCGACATCTAGAAAGTTTTGGAGTTGTTTTTCTGGGCTGCGAACGATGAGGAGGCCAGCGAAGGATGATGAGTTTAGTGAGGAAAGTAAGAATAATATGATATCGCAATGGAAGCTATTTATGGAAGTGTTTTTTATGCTTCCGTAATTTTTGTCATGCCGCGAAATCTGGGGTTTGAAGAGAGGATCTGAGCTGACTTGGTGGAGCTCCTGGGGGAAATCGGTACGGTCAGCGCCTGCTTTCTCGGACGCGGTATAATATCATTTTGTTCCGTTAAGGGACACTCTAAAATATTTAATAGTATATTTAGTATTTTAAAACATTTTTTTTAAGTATGCCGAACATTTTAAATATTTTTAATGCATTCAACATCTTAAAGTAATTTTTTCAATATACTTAACATCCAAAAATATTTTTTAATGTATCTAATACTAAAGAAAAAAATACTTTAAAATGCTGGATAAATCTAAAAATATTTTGAGATATTAAATGTACTATAAAATATTTTAGGCTCTTAAAAAGAATGGTAGTCGCGTTAACATGGGCGAGATATGTGTAATAATTTTAAAGCTTCTTTGGGAAGGAGGACATGTGGGGTTTATTAGATCACGGTTTCTTTTTTTAATCATAGATAATAGGTTTTAACAAACTAGTGATGCCATATCATTTATTATTTAAGTGTTATTTATTATAAAAAATTAAATTAATAGTAGTAACATTTATATTTTTAATCAAATCATTCAAAATTCGGAAGTTATATTGAATTCCAGCTGATATATACACACGTTAAAAGGATAATTATGGTTCCTTTATACTCCTCCGGTCTTTAATATAAGACCCATTTAACTAATTTGATTAGATTAAGGAAGTTAAGTAAGTTAGTTAATTATAAGAAAAGTGACACATTTTTCCTAAAACACCATAATCATATTTCTTAATACCTCTCACCCTCTTCTACTTGATTATGGTTGAGGGAGTATCCATAGGGGTAATTTAGAGAAAATTGATAAATATGAGAAATGGTTCTTATATTTAGGATCAAAACCAACTTAAAAATTGGGTCCTATATTAAGAACCGGAGGTGTATTTTGTTTTTGCCAAGGAAAATACGACGCACACGTTCCTTGATCAATTCTCTCTTCCCCAAGTTTACTAGTTTAGGGCCGAGCCTTCAACAAAAACAGATTATGGCATTTGTTAATAGCAAAAAGCCCAAAACCTAACAGAAAGTCCGCCGCGTTTTCTAAAAACCTTTGACCTTAACAAATTGAACTGATAAAACATTTGATTTGAGTTGGCCGTGTCAGCAACTTTTGCGGTTAAGCAGTAGGGGCCTGGACACTCTTCCAATACGACGTTGCCAGACTGTACATTCTTGGGTACTTCTCGTCTTCCTCCTAATGCTAACACAGTAATACGACATGAATGTGGGACCCTTGTTGTTGGTGAATTTTCGTGGCATAGCTAGATCTATCCATCGCTGGTTCTCTTCCACACCCTATCATCCCATCATCAGATTCTCCCAATATCAAAGATACTAAATTTCTCCAGTGACAGAGCATATGTGAACGTGTCAACCATCCACTGAGGGGTTTCCCCAAAACCAGATAACGAGCAGACATGAAAATGAAACTCTGTTCAAACTCCGACAATGAACATCCTCAACTGTAGCTCCCTGGCCTAAATGTTAGCAGCCGGCGAGTACAGCAACCATACCGGCCGGCAGCTGCAGCCGGAGACGAGCCAGAGCGAGCTGAGCTTGCCTAGAGTGCTCTGTGTTCTGTCTTCGATGATAGAGAAGCTAGTGGCACGAAATGACAAGCTCGTGGACGGCGACGGGCTGTGCTGTGGCTCTGTGAGACCCGGAAAGAGCTTGAAAGCCTTTCATGGCGTAAGAGCACCGAGCATAAGCATACCCAAGTATTTGGAGAGGATTTACAAGTACACTAGTTGTAGCCCGTCTTGCTTCGTGGTTGGTTATGTGTATATAGACAGGCTCATACATAGGCATCCTGACTCGCTTGTGGTATCCTTGAACGTACACAGGTTGATAGTTACCAGCGTCATGATTGCTTCCAAGATGCTGGATGATGTGTGAGTCACTTTCTTTAAATTTCCTTCTTCAATTCAAGAGTAAATTTCACGCTGTCTTACTCTGATTAGCTGATGTTTTGCTTTATCCTTTGGTCCCTCTGTGCTGCAGACATTATAATAATGCCTTTTTCGCTCGAGTGGGAGGAGTGAGCAACGCTGAATTAAACAAGCTCGAAATAGAGTTGCTGTTTCTATTGGATTTTGGAGTGATGGTAAGCTCTCGGGCTTTCGAGAGCTACTGTTTGCACTTAGAAAAAGACATGCTTGTGAATGGAACAGGTCTGGAAATTGAGAGGGCATTGGTAGCCAACGCTGTGGATGAGCCTGATGAGACGACCGAAATATCAGTTGAAGATCGTTTAAACTCTTCCCCGTCTCAAATCGTGGACTGATCTTGAGTCTTTCGTTTTGCTGAATTTTGGCTGCAGATTATCAGCAGTTTCGTTCTTCTTTTTCATAATCTTCTAAAATCGTGTCATGACTTTTTATTCCCGCAGAAAAAGGATGAAACTTTTAGTTCATGGAATTCATAGCAGTGCTGTCAATGTGGTTTTTATCACAGTTTTTTGTTGGTTATTAACAAAATCGGAGCGATGTTGTGTAGCCTCGATGTCTAGCTTCCTGCAAGTTTATTTACTGGGAACCCACTGACTCTGTCCTGGTCGCTTCCCGCAAGGGAGAATCTGTATGAACAGGGAGGGTAGTAGCTTGAGCTCCTCTCTGCGATCTCTAAAATGAAGATGCAGATTCAATTGAAGGAACGATCGTTTTCTGCGAGTGGACAGAGCCCTATTTGATCCGATGGTTCTTCTTGCGCCATTTTTCGTCACTGATATGTGGGGTTTCTTACTCGAGCAAGTTAGAATCCCCATATGCAGAATATCACTGTTCAAATGCTGATCTTTTGAGCATTTGTTTGGACATTGGGGAAGGCAAGGTTGAGAATCTATATGTCTGTACACAAAATGTTAAACCCTTTAATAGTACTTGCCAACCTAGTTTTGTCAGCAGCTAGGGGGGCTTTCCAGGTGAGATAGGCGAAGCTGGATGCAGAAATATCGTCAACATTGTATGTACCATGTACAATATGAGATATTTCGCGTTCAATTTCACTAACTAATCCTCTGCAGAATATGCTGGTAAAAAAAAAACCTCTGCATAACAAAACAGGTGGTCAATTGGTAGATAGTCTGTGTTAGTTTTAGGCTGCCAAAATCTTATGTTTAATGTTTTGAAAAATGTATATTAAATTAAAAGGGATAACATTCAAACTTTTTTAAAACCGCGTGAAGATGAAAACTTTAACGGATTCAAGCAAATTCTGTCCAGGGACTAATTACTAAAAGTGTGAAAGAAAAATAGGAAATACCAGGGGGGAGTTTTTGTCTTATGTTTTACCCTTTGAATAGGCATAGATGCCTACATACCGAATTGGCGGAATCCGCATTCCCAAGCCTAACGAACTTTCCCTTATTCCGTAATTAGGGTGGACTGACTAGATTCTACATGTACCGCACATAAAAAATGGGAGAATTACAATCAAAATCTCATGTAAAGGAAAAAATTACAAGTTTCAAAGTTTGTTATTTTTTATTGTAAGACTTATCATTACACGCTGTGCAGGTTTTTATTAAAATTTTTTAGTGATTATTTTTCTTTTATGAGACTTGATTGTAATTCTTCCTAAAAAAATCTCATCCTAAATAGAGAGAATAAACAAAATCTGATCCCATCAATTCACCGATTTTTTCCCCCAAGTCTTACCTTAAAAACCAATTCATAATATCTCAAATATTCTCAAGGGGTCTTGTTTTTCACTTTTTACGTGTCACTCATATTTAATTTAGGATTGCATCGTGACATGTAATAATTCATGGATATGATCTGTAAGTGAGTCCCCTATTTTAGGGATAAAACTTTTAATTGACACTTCTTTTTGGGTAGACATCATAAGGCTTATGATATGCATATTCAATATTCTCAACTCGGGGAATTCAAGGAAAAGTAAAATAGTTAGGCCTATATAGATAGTTCCAACATATAAATCCCATCATTCAAGTTTTGCCGGTCCAAAGACAAGGGAATGATAAAATTTCTAAGAAATCTTTCTGGACTACTTATTACATAGATGTTAGTGATTGTAATCTCTTTTTCAGAAGTTAGATCAGAAAGAGATAGAGCAGCCACTCATAGAACTTAATATTAGTTTTGACAAAATTAGAAGCGGATCCTTTTGAACGTGCAAAAGAGGATTATAAACTGGAGGGGATAGAGTCGCAGGGCTCAAAAATAAATAAAAAGATTTTTTTTTCCCCTCGCTGTTCTCGTGTGCAATTAAGGCACCGTTTGGGTGACACCCCAAACCATGATTTGGAGACCCAAACCATGGTTTGGGTGATAAGTCACCCAAACCCAATTTGTACAAACTGTGGTTTTGGGTCAAAACCATAATTTTGAAAAAAGCAAAATTTTTTGCTTTTGGAGAAAAATGGGAAAGTGTGAGAGTCTATAGGATATGTATTTTGTTTTTTATAAACATATTTAATCTTATATTTTATAAATATATATATATACATATTAATTATTTATTAATTATATTATCTTATGTATATTAATTATGTTAATAAAAAAATATTATTAATAATTTTATTCCTTCAAATTAAAATATATCATAAAATCTATTTTTTCTATAATTATCATATTAATTTATGTCTTTTTTTAGTAATTTGTATATAAAAAAGTGTTTCTGATAACAACTATCCAAACACTCTCACTTCTCAAAATCACTTTTTCATAATATTTATTCTTTTCAAAATCTATTTTCTAAAATCACTTTTCTAAATTACGGTTTAGTTTCATCTAAACACACCCTGAGCCTTCTTCGAAAGCTTCTGGATGTTGAACGTGCTATTGTTGTCGTTGACACTAAACGTAGTTTCTCTTTCGGGCACTACCAAGTGCTTATTGAGGAAGGTGCTACGAATTTGAGCCGTCCTCTGAAACCCCATCTGTCCGGAACAAGACGAATCTTTTCCGGGGTGCAAAAAGGGAGGGGCAAAAAAAAAGAACCTTAGCTTGGTCGGACTGTTGGAGGAGGTCGGTATACGATGGCCGACACATCGAAAGAAGAGCCGCTCCCCCTGATCAGACGTATGGTATCTTTTCTCACGACGAAGGTGTCCAATCTCTTGGCAATCTCGCTCCATACCATGGTACCTTCGTTCACCTTGGCTTCCTTACTTAGCGTCACTTTCGCCAATTTCTCTACCATTTCATGGATCGAATATACATTCTGTCGTACGCAAGAATGCTAATTTTTCTGTGTTTTATCCCGTGAACTCGCTCTCTCTCTCCGGTGCTTCTCTTCAGAGTTCTTTTTATTCGCAGCTGGTTTGGAGTATAGTTGTTTGCGGTAGTATAATTCTTAATTGAATGTTTATATTATCTATGGCTTGATAAACGAGGGCAAGACCTTGGCTTTACCTGACATAACCGTAGCTTGAGCCAGCAATGATTAATCTTCGGTGAGATTTAACTGCTTGAAAGCTTATATCTTTCGGCTTAGGGAGGGAGAAGTTTTCATGTTCATCTTGTTGTTTAAATGGTACTAAGCGACACATGTCATGAAAGATTTCTTCTAAGTTGTTTGCTTTTGTGCATGTTACTTATGTACTTCCGGAATTTATGTTTCTCTCTTTATTCCCCTTCCTTGGGGTTTTTTCCAATCATATCATCTCCAATAATGCCTCATTTTTTGGGTAGTTTATTTATGCTCTAATTTTGTTTAACGGGTGTCTCATATTCATGTTGGAAGTGTAACATCAAGTAACAACCATCTTTAAATGGGGTAGCTTTTGAGTTCCTCAAAATGCTCAACTTGGTATTAGGATTCACGCTCTATTGGCGCAGTTGCGGGTCTGGCTGTTGCAGTTTTCTTCGCTTGGAGGCTCTTGGGATGCCCTAGTGGGTCTCAACGTAGGCCAAGGAAGCGACAAGCTACTGTACCCGGTACTTCTGGTGCAAATACTCAATCTAATGCCTCACTGACTGCATCCGGGGTCTGTTCACCATTAGATGTTTCAAGGGCACAAAATGTTGTTGATGAATTTTTTCAGCCGGTCAAGGTAAACTTCCTCGTCACTGCACTGTGCTTTAGACAGAACATAAATCTTTTACGATTAATGCTTAGCCAAGTTGAATTGCTTTTCAAATGACGGACACTCTTAGCTCTGCTTATTCCTGAATCTTTCCAGCCAACCTTGGGGCAGATAGTTCGGCAGAAGTTGAGTGAAGGAAGAAAGGTAATTAAATATATCCTCGCTTGTATAATTTCTTGAACAGGCATTTTAAAAATAGAAGAAGAAAAGATTAGAAGCAAAAGCTATTGACCATCACAGTCTGTTTACAAATATGCTCTTTCTTTAAAAAGAACCTGATTTCATAATGATGAACTGTGATTAGGTACCATTTTCCTGTATCTTGCGATAAACATCTCTTCGGTGAAAATCAGCATTCAGATATTTAATGACAACTATTTTCAACATGATTTTAAGTTTTACGTTCTGTTTTGGATCAAATTTTTCTGTCTTGCGGGGTAAAATCTTATGAATTAATCTGTGTCATATGTAGGTAACTTGTAGCCTTCTAGGAGTGATCCTTGAGGAAAGTAGTCCAGAGGAGCTTCAGGTAGTACAATTATCCTCTCTTGTTCTTCTTCTTCTTCTTCTTCTTCTTCTTCTTCTTCTTCTTCAGTTTTAAGACCTCAACATGGAGAAACACGTTGATGTGATTCATGCTGCTTTTTGCCAGAGTCAAGCTACCGTGAGGTCCTCTGTGCTGGCAGTGTTGTTGGAGATAACTAAATTCTGTGATCTTTATCTCATGGAACGAGTTCTGGATGATGAAAGTGAGGTGTGTTATTTGGCAGTCTAAATCCCTTACCATCTTCCTAACTATTGAATCAGCATTATTATTTGATAACTGGTGGTACTGGTATGTATTAAAATATTGAAGAATCAGCATTATTATTTCATGACTGGTGATACTGGTATGAACTAAGATATTCTATATCTTCTTGAGGTAAAAATTCTTACCTTGGGGTATCTTTAATGTCTGGAACTTGTTCTGTAACCATCGTTAATATCACGTTAGATATATGATATATCCAGTTATATCATTTCTCTCTAACTTTCGATCAGCTTATCTGTCCTTCAAAGTAGATCGCAATACTAGTAACGGTGATATGCATTAAATGTTTCAAGGTTGTATTTTTCTCGCTGCTGTTAATATTTCGTCCATGGTAAGATTGATCACAGGCCACTTTATAATGATTTTGTTTTGCTATATTCACACTGTTCAAAAGACAATCTATTATGAATTATTTGTGCAGAGAAGAGTTCTTGTAGCATTGGAAGAGGCTGGGGTTTTCACTTCAGGTGGTCTGGTCAAGGACAAGGTCTGAGAATTCAAACCCATTAACCCTTTTTATTTCACTAGAGCCTAACCATTTTCTTTGTATGACATTGATGGATATTTTGTCATCCTTGAGTATATGAAACTTCTATTCAAGTATTTTTCCACACCAACCGTATGTTTGGATGGAGGATAATGAAGGGGAAGGGAAAATTTCATTGAAACCTATTATGCTTCGCATGGGAATGAAATTGTGGACTATGTAAATGTGTGGTAATTCATGGAATTATAATGTGTTCAACGTCTTATGTGCAACCCATAAATATCTCATTGATAATTGTTGCTGCTTGCTTTTTCTCATGGTTGAAGTAACTTTTGGTCACGTACCTTTATACTGGTATCTGCATGCAGGTTCTCTTCTGTAGCACAGAGCATGGACGGTCATCATTTGTTCGGCAGTTGGAGCCAGATTGGCACATTGACAGAAATCCGGAAATCATCTCTCAGTTAGCTGTATGTTGTTAGAAATCTGAAGCTACATTCATCTGTTACTTTGTGCATACTTTGATATGATAGACATATTGTTATTTCTTTTTAGGCTGAAATTCTGTCATGCATATGTAATCTCATTAGTTAACATATCATGTTGCAGAGGTTTATCAAGTACGAACTTCATGTCTGTCCTTTAAGGACTGAACGAGCTGCTGCTAATGTGTTCAGTGCTACATCCCTGGAGCAGTTCTTTGGATCTATATGAAACTCAATCTACTAGAAGATAAATTATTGTTCGTGGAGTTGATTTTAGCTTGTCTCCTCCTGAATCTTGGCTTCTAGCCACCATACTAGGTAGATTTTCTTCAAAATTGTGAGGGTGTTGACCCTGAGTCTTCAGATGACTGAGCACTGCATCTGTCTGAAAGAAATTCCATTCTTCCTTCTCGTTTTCCTTTGTACTCTGAGCTTTGTGCAATAGATTGGATCACATGAAACGCGACGCCAAGCCACGCCACTGTATAAATGGTTGTCATCCTTACTTTGCAGGCTATAGTAGTGTCTGTTGATCCTTATTTGTACAGTCACGAAGCATCTGTGTATTTTTACTCCTTCGATTGTAATTGGTCATCTTTCTGGCATTAGAATTCCAATATTTCAACTCAACGATGTGAGATAACCTTATCAGCACTCTTGCCACTTCGAAATGGTTCCTGTGAATTTGTTTTCCAAATTCCATATTCAAATGTCCTTCCTTGCGCACATGTTGGCTCTGTAATCTAGAGAGAGTAGTGAATGAGGCACGAGGCTTTAGCTACTCTATTGAGAGAGAGAGAGAGGGTAGAAATTAATCATAATTTTACCAAATTCTTTCAATACTTAAGTCTACAGTAAATCTCACAACGCCATGTATTTCTATCAATGATTTTTTTTTTAACAAACACTGAATTTTAGTAAAACTTGAAACGAGACAACTGCAACAAAACACATCCTTTAACTTATTACTCCTCCGGTCCTAATTATAAGACCCAATTGACTTATTTGAGGAGATTAAGGAAGTAAGTTAAGTTGGTTATTTATAATAAATAAGTGTTGTTATTCCTAAAATATTCTTGCTAATTAAGTATATTGGCTAAAACTATCATTATTAGAAGGATTATCTTGGAAAAAAATGCATAAATATAAGAGAGAAAATGGATTGGGTCTTATAATTAGGACCAAATAAAAAGTCAAATTGGGTCTTATAATAAGGACCGGAGGAGTATTAACTACCACTTTATGCCTATGATGACAAATGATAGAAAAACTGTCATCCGTTCTGTGAGACATCTTAGTTAAATAGTCACGAGATTGTGGCGAGAGTGATATGTTCTCTATGGACGTAGCTATGTGAACTTCGAAACCTGTGTTTCACCACAAAATTACATCTTCATTATTTCATGCTTATTCTTTATTATGAAATTGCCAATTAAGAATGTCTTTATATATTATTAAAAAGCTGAAACTAGACTATGAGCAGTTTGTGTACAGCACAAGGATTGAAGAAAATTGTATTCTTTACGATTTATGAATTTTTGACCAAAAAAAAAATTTGTATATGCTTGATTATATACATGTTTGTGTATAGGATATTGACGAAGTTTTATTTAGAGAACATCTTAAAACAATGCTAACACACATGCGATATGTTTTTTTTCCCCTAACGTTTTTCAAGCATGAATGTTTATATTTTTCTTCGTTGCAAAATAAAAAATTTTCACAGGGTGAACATTGTCTAAATTTTATAATTTATAATAATTTTATAAGTCGATATCAATGTTAATATTTATATTGACTTGGGTTAGACCTACCATCCGTATTATGTGTTGCATATTATCATGTACGTATATGTTAGATATACGTTTCAAATGCTGGCAAAAAAAGAAAAGAGATGTACGTTTCAAATGTCAGACATGAATGAAGGCCAAAAAAAAAAAAGTCAAACATGTGTCAATGTCAAAACTCAAAATAAAAAAGAAGTCAAACTCAGCCTTCAATGGAGAAGGACGGCACACCCTCACACATGCTATGGCAAGGGTTAAACTCTTGCCCTGACAGTTAGTAAGGTGGCACCCACAAATGTGTGTATATACACACGTGTAAGTCACTCGACCAGGCGGTCGGGAAAAAAATAGAGACCGGGGAGGGATCAACCGAAAACATTGATACGAGGGAGCTGCTACCAGGTTTTGGGGCGCCGTCTCATTATTGTTCCATACACAGCGCCTTGTGCTTCTCCCATTCCTCTCTGACAATGGAGTCCATTTGCCCAATAGACGCGCGGTGTGCCAATGAAATTGCAGCACTTCTCAGTCCTCCGTCACCTCTTGAAGTTCAGGCAATCTTTAGACTCTTCTTGTCTTACCAAGCTCTCTGTTTTTCATTTTGCTCAGTTTCCTGCTGAGAAAAAATTGAGAATCGCCTTTATCATTTGTAACGAAGCAGATTAATTTGGTTAAAATAGCTGGTCATCTGGTTAAATTAATCGTTAAAAAGTTATATTTTGCTCCGCTATATTTGTTCTTTGGATGCTAAATGTTTATACTTCTGTTTGTATCTTCTCCAGGAATATTATCATAAGCTTTTATCTACAAGGAAATGCAGTAGTATCATAGTCAAACAGGATGGAAACTTTGGAAAGGGTATTGCTCTGTTTCATTCGTCTTTTCAGTGTGCACATTGCATTAGTGCGCGCGCGTACATATATTTCTTTTGGGTTAGTGAGGTCTTGTTGTTAAATAGGGTGTGGTGGCTGCCAGGCATAATCCGCTGCTTTCTTGATTAGTGTTGAGTTCGTGGACATGATAGCATAATTCCCAATGTAACATAAAGAGGAGACTGTTTCGGTTGTGAATTGCACAAGTTTAGTCATGCTAGATAGCATTAGTAAGAAGTCGAACTGAAAAAATCATAAGACTACAGAACCACTATAAACTGATTTCATCTTGTCTTAATGACTGTTGAGTTCGCCGTGGTTTCATGCATGTAATTTCAGAAACCATGGAGTTCATCTTTTCCACTATTACTAAGAAGGCTATGCACCAAATGTTTCTTGAGTAGGTTCTCTGATTTTCTTATGTTGCAATGTTTCTGTTGTAATTGGTGAATTGCAGGTGTGTATGCTGCCGTGGACTTCGATGAAGGGGAGCTTGTTCTGAAAGATCAAATGCTAGTTGGGGTTCAACACTCTTCCAACAAGGTTTCTCACAATCTGTTCTTTGTAGCTATGCTGAAGTGATACTTCTCTCAAGATGGTTTTCTCAAACTTTCTCATGTACACTGCAGATTGACTGTTTTGTCTGTAGCTCCTGCTTTCGTTTTATTGGTTCTATAGAACTTCAAATTGGAAGGAGGCTTTACTTACAAGAATTAGGGGCTGAGAGTCATGGTTGCGATATGGGTGACTCCTCAAACACATCAAAACACAAAAATGACAAAGATTCATCTGATGGAGAGGACAATTCATATAAAAAAAAGGAGGATGGCGCTGGAGAATGTAGTTTTGGCAGTTCTGAAGCTAAAATTCATCTCCCTGAAGGTGTTGTTCAATCATTAATGAACGGCCATATGGTGCTGCCTTACTCTAAGGAGTTCTCCTTGCCGCCAGCTGTTCCATGTCCAGGTGGATGTGGAGAGTCATTCTACTGCAGGTATGGTTGCGGTGGAAGAATAAAATTGGGGCATATATGTTTTTGTTTTGCTAATTTTCTGACAAGAAAAAAAAAGACCTGGAATTTTCTATTTATTCAATGAGAAAAAGATGTTGCTTGTGGGTTGAAATTTCTGACATTAATTGCTGCTCATTTGATTACTTAATGGAGTAAAATTAACTACAGAGATAGAGGCATGTTGTAACTTCACTTGTGGCTTGATGGAGACTTGGTCATATGGAATATTATGTCCCATATTGAGTGTTAAGGGATGCTTAGTGGGATATTTAAGTTGGTTGTTTTTCCCATCTCAACAGCTAACTTTTGGGGCTGGGTTCCTCATCTCACTTAGGTGCCTGTCATTTGGTATCAGAATCAAGTTGTTGGTGGTATTTAAGTTCTCCATCCTACTTATAGTTTTCCTTTTCATTATCCATTCCATTTCTAGTATTCTATTAATAGTATTAGAATAGGATTGTTATTATCTATAGTATAGGTTATATATTGAGCATACCAAAGGAAATAAACTTCTTCAATAATAGGTTGTATAGGGTAGGCTATATTGATGGGCTCACAATAAGCCATAATTACCTAGGCTCACCCTTTGTGTATATATACCCTCTTCTTAAAAGAAATATGGTATGGATTTGAGTCATTTCTTTCTACAAAGAGTATGAGAGTAAAACTATGCAAAGTATTGCTTCTTCTGTCTGTATCTCATGCATGAGATAAAATTTCAACATGACCTACTATTAATATTTGCACAAAGAATGAACGGATGAAGCTGCTCTGCACTGCTGCTTTCCTAGTCACTAGGACCATTAATTGTTTCGCATCAGTCTTTTCAACACAAATGATAAATTTACTATTTCTAATGTTGCCAATACTTGTAGTACATCATGTGCAGAGGCTTATTGGGAATCCTGTCATTCTTTGATTTGTACTGGTGAGAGGTCTGATGCAGCACGGAGGGAGGCACTTCTAAAATTCATCAAACATGCTAATGGTAAAAATATTGCATTGTGAACATTTTTTTTCCAATCTATATTTTTTCAAATGTATTTGTTTTTGCCTTGCTTGTTCTAAATGAATTCATTCACTCTTTTTTCCCCCCTCCCAGAAACAAATGATATATTCCTCCTTGCCGCAAAGGTAAAGCCTCATTTTGCCTTTTGATTTCCACAATATGTCTCTTATATATTTGTTTTTGTTGAGCATGGAGAACACTGTTTATATTTGTCTATATTATAATGGCATTTTAACATTTGTCATGAAGTTGGCCATTTAGCGGAAAAGCATATATCAGCTAGAACCATGGCTTACTTTCGTTCTCATTCATTTTTTCAGTATTATCAAAGGTTTCAGTATAAATTCTTGTGTTGCAAATGCTGAAACATGAAATGCAAAATTCTTCCTTTTATCTTATAATAAATGGGTGCATCATGGATTTTTCAACATCATGTGGACCTTGAATCTGTAATTATTTTACATGTCCAGCTCTAAGGTGCTTCAATCTACACTTTGATATGGTATTATAATTTAGGCATGCCCATTCTTATCTTTTGAGTTAACCAATTTGTTTTCAAGAACTATAAATCCAAGATATATCACAGTGCCATTGAGAAATTCTCGAGATATCCTTCTGTAGTATGTTATAGGATCTTAATTTTTAATTTAGTTTTCATGAATCGTCTCTACTGCGTAAAGTCATATATCTGACAGAAAACCCTATTGGCTTTTATGACTAGGCTATTTCTTCCACCATATCAAGGTACCACAAGCTAAAAGAGAGATATCTTTTAGAGAAAGGTAAATATGATAAGTCACATCTTTCAAACCGTTGTGATCTCACTATTCTTTTGGAGGCTTGGAGACCTATAGCAGTGGGACACAAGAGAAGGTAATAACTGACTCAGTTCGCAAGTGGTTATGCTTTCCTACTGCATGATGAATCTTTCTATTTTGCGACTCAATAATGCGCCCACTAATATTTATCTTGATTATTTGAATTTGGATAAATATGCAATTCTATCCAGGACAATCAAGGAGATAACCTTCATTTAGTGAGAAACTTTTTGGTTATAGGAGGGAAAAGGGTGGTTGCTAGGGAAATTAATTGTTTGTCTTTTGTGTCATTATCTGTTACTTGTGCTAGTTTTATGAAGCAGTTAGTATTTGTCAGCTTATTAGCGTTTGCAGATAGGATGAGTCATTGTCCGTGTGGCATAGGTTAGTTATTATTCTGGTATGTATTATATATTTTGAAGCTGTACTACGTGAAGGATATGAATGGAAGTACTATTTGGATGTGGGTATTCTCCTTGGCTTTAGGAAGTGCAGGGATTAGATTCTGACTGACATAGTTTCTAATGATTGCCTCTTCCTCCCGCCACTCTTTCCATCTTTTCCTCTTTTGCCTATTTGTAGTCTGTCCTCACCCCTAGAAACTATCAAAGTTTAACTTTAATTTCATCAGACTCTGCTGGAAAACTCATGTTTTGATATGTCAACGTTCATTGATCAACTATGTCAGAAAACTCACAAAGGACCAAGAGTGTGGAAAGTCATTCTTTTGTCCTGAGGCACTAGTACATTGTCACTCTCGTTCACTATTTTTTCTTGTTAACGTTGTGACTTTGCGGAAAATCTGTGATTCATTTGAACTGTACTAGAGGAGTCATTCCAATTTCTTTTAGGTGGTGGGACTGCATCGCATTGCCAGATGATATTAATTCTTCTGATGAAGTTGCTTTCAGGATGCAGATAAGAGACTTGGCATTTGAGGTAGGATTCCTCAGAGTGATGGTAGAAATTTTTCCTTTTACTTAGGCATATAATAACTTCTCTTAGGCATATCTATTTTTTTCTTGAAAATTTCTTGTAAATGTGCTTGCTAAAAACTTCGCTACTTTCATTAAGTTGCTTTGGTTATCTGGGGCAAGGCATAGAATTCACTATCTCGCTTTGTAACTAAGTTCTTTTTACTCTGCACATAAAATTATTCTGGTATGAAGTTAGTTGCTTTACGCAAAAAGACAGAACTCCTTGATCGTTTTCTATAGGAAAATCATAGCTTCACCTCATCAAAACAAAATATTAGCGTCAGTTGAACTTCTCATAGGTGATCAAGGTATCTACTTTCTTGATGCTCTATTTGATTTTTCAAGTTGATATGAAATCTCTCCTTTCAAGTCAGTAGCAATGCCTAAAATGCATTTATAATGATTGACGTATTACGTCATTATCCTCTCTGGATTATATTTGTCTTTTAATTGGGCCCAGAAGTCTCCTGTGACAACAAGCCTGATGGATACTTGAACACGTTACTACCAAATTGGGGGGTTATGTGTGTGTGGATAACATTCATGCCTACTCTGCTTTCTTCATTTCTGATAAATTGACTGTAATTTTTCAGTCACTCCAACTTCTAAAGACAGCTATATTTGACAGCGAGTGTGAACCATGTATCCTTCCTGATGCTTAATTGATGATCTCTTTGTTCATGCAAATGCCCGTGCCATTATATTTATGTATCAGAAAAATATAATCTTGTTGATCTTTGATCTAAGTCCTCGACTACACTCAGTATTCTCCCTGGAAATATATGGGCACATCATTGGCATGTTTGAGCAAAATAATCTGTAAGAACCCTCCTTCTAGGGCTTCTCATTTTTCTATTCTTTACTGCCATTATTATGCCTCGTTTGGTTCCATTAATGTGATGCTTGAAATCCGTAATTCAGCCATCAAATGATGGAACCACAAATGAGCATCTTGTTTCCATCAGATTCGTGAATTAATCTGGTGTTTATTTCTGTCAGTGATTTGGTGGTAGCTTCTCCTGTGGAAGATTACTTTTTATACATTGATGATCTAAGATATCCTGAAAAGGTCAGAATTTGTATCTTTTGCTTTACTATTTTATCTCAAAAGTAAGTCTCACCCCTTTCCTGATCATTGATGGCAGGAAAAAGCTGAGGAAATCACGCAACCAATCCTGGATGCTCTCGGTGAAGACTATTCCATTTGTTGCCAGGGTACTTGGTATTCCAGAGGGATTTGTTATTGTATCACCTTGCTGATTTTTTTGGATGTGCTGTTCCATACGTACTGTGTTGATTCATGATTCATTCTTACCATTATTTTTTCTTCTAGTGCTAACTACAGATGGTTCTTAAAATTTATTTTAGGAACTGCATTTTTTCCATTGCAAAGCTGCACGAACCATTCCTGCTGTCCTAATGCAAAGGCGTTCAAAAGAGAGGAGGTATGCAAACCCGAAATTTCTATTAACTTTGAGCTGTTTGAGTCAACTGTTGTCTAACGCAGATATTGATTAGATTTGTGGCCTGGAAATATTGATTAATGTATCTGATCTTCAGATGTATTGTGGACTATGTTGCTAGCATATCGCTCTATTTCAACTAGGTTTCTCCTAGTCGTTAATGGATTCCTTCAATCACTGACTCTTGTTTTAAATAAATGACGAAAGCAATTTAAGGTAAGATTGGGACCTTAATAGATAAGAAACAATTACAAAGTGTGCAAAACTCATAAAGAACAAATAGTCCAAACATGAACATTGCAAGGAAAGTTGCACTATTGCAGGATCTGTTATCTAACATCTTCCATTACAAGTTTATGGAAACTACACTTCTGAGAGGTTGTGTAAATTTTTTTCTTGTCCATATTTCACGTTAAACATTAGCAATGTGTGTTGATCATAGTGTCAATCATTTCCTGCATCTGTATGCAGGATAGAGATGGTCAAGCAACGATAATTGCACTGAGGTCCATTCATAAAGGAGAAGAGGTTCGTTATTTATAGTTACAATATACAAGTATTTATTCTAACTTGAGGTTCATCGCACCAAGGATGAAAAGGGACGATACATTATCCGGAATTTCTTGTGTTTGTTTTTGAATATATCTGTTTTATTGGTCTTGTTGAGTAATTGACAGTTGGAAACATTTTCAGATAACAATCTCATATGTCGATGAGGATCTTCCATTCGAAGAGAGACAAGCATCCCTTGCAGATTATGGTTTCAGATGTAGGTGCCCAAAGTGCGTTGAAGAACAACCATAGTACCGAAATTTAATGGAAACAATCGCGAACTGTAGCTTTTTTTTTGTTGAAGACAACATGTGTTCTTTATACAAAGGATATTGAATCAAGATTAAAAGAAAGTAGAAGTTAAAGATCAAAGGAAGCAGTGACTCGCGAGATGCACTGCAACTACTACAAGATGGGGGTGGATCTTCACATCCACTAAGAGAAGAGATCTATGAGACACCGTCCATCATTTTCTCAGACTGGGACCTGGAAGCATATCATTCTTACAGGGAGGCGCTACTATGTACGGACTACGTAGCAGGGAATGCTCATCAAGTGTCTATGGAGTTGAACCTGATTCAAGATACTCAATGTTTTTGTGTTCATCAAATGCAACAAGATTTGGTGAATAGCCGGAGGGTGTCTTTATCCTAGGTTTAGAAGTTCTGTTTTAATCTGTCATTACAAGCTCACGTTTGCCTTATTGAAAAAAAATCAAAGGGAGCATGCGCTATTTCTAATATTCGTTTCGTACCGGATCTTGTAGCTCTTATTATTTTCTTTTCTTTTCTATAAACTATCGACTTCGTCCAACGTGTGGACTTTATACATAAAACCAAAATTTATAAATCGGCAAGTAATACATGAACCAGCATTGCATTTTTAATCAATATTGAACCAATCTCCGTGGTGGTTCCAACTTCTTGTCAACTTAGAAACCAGTTTTTCATGTGATGATTCGGAAATGGGCAGAGTATATGATAAATTAATATAGGACCGAAGGGGCCAGGGAGTACTATTAATATTAATTAATGAATTAATTTCTTATATGAGATTGAATAATTAACGAATGATTATGATTTATGGGACGTACAACCACAAATCGAATGGAATGGGTTGGGTCGGATCTGAAACAGATGAAGTCAATTCAATGAGCTTGGCCCAATTTTGTTGTGTAATAAAAGAAAGTCAATCCAGTGAGCAATTGACGGGCTAGAGCTTCCAAAAGATCTTCATGTAAGATTCTCGTTAGGATTTCGATCCTTGGTCTTCAGCTGGGTTTCTCAGGGGAGCTATTGAATTTGGAGCCGCACGCTCGACTCCTCGAGTTCTAGGTGATTTTCTTGATTTATTTTCACTGAGCTTTTAAAAGTTTGGTCACTCAGCGATTGACGAAAACGAAAAGATTTAACAAAAAGAATTTAAGGAAACATTCAAGGCGCATTCTTTCTTGTCCGTTTTTCAGCTAGCTAGAAATTTAATGGATAGAACCTAATAGAGTTTTCTTCAACTCTTCATTCAACCTGATTAACAATACATGGTATGTTTAAATGCAGGAATCTTGCTATTAACTTTTCATCGCAAGCCTAATACGCTAATTTCACGAGGCGGGCATTATTTTTCTGGTTCACATTAACTAAAAAGTTGAGAATGGTGGAAAGGAAGCAGTTCAAGACCAGGCTATGTGTGCCATATCAGAAAGGTCGCTGTTCACGCCAAAATTGCACCTTTGCTCATGGGAATGCGGAGTTGCGGCGATTCTCTGGCTCATATAGTGGTATCCATTTCCATTATTCTTCTTGTATCGCGATATCTTACCTTTACTGGTTATTTAGTTAAGTCTGTCTCCCGTGGCTGTCAGTTGGACGCCTGAATGTCGCGCTATGTATTAATTTTATTTAGAAGTCTATGAATTTGAGAAGCAGTACCTGTATATGCATACAAAGCATTGCAGGGAACCGTGCTTTGCTAGTTTGTTTGTGGTATTGTAAGATTTTGGGTGGACGATTGCCTGTGCAACCATATTTTTTTTCTTTCAGCTAGTTGTTGATTTGCCTATGTCTCGTGTGATTTTACAAATTGAATATTTTATGTTCGTCACTCTAGCTTATAGTCACGATAAGTCTAAGTCAGTATGGTTACTTTACATTCCAATTTCTATTTTTCATATTACCATCAAGAACATTTCATCTGCTTTGATTGCTTGCTAGTCTTTTTCTTTCCCTCATGACAAACACTGATTATTCTTAAATAAACTTCACCGTTGATGGAGGCATTTGGCCACAGAAGAGCTCCTGCTAAAATATTCCTAGTTAAACTTCTACCCCTATCTTTGCGATTCTTCTTTCTTAAATTATTACGTGGTTGTTATACTTTCTTGCCTACATCTCTATGTTTACTCTTGAGCTTCATTTTTTTATATAGTACTTCCTATGCCATTGTCAGGCTACATTCTTTTCTGGAGCTTTGTTCAAAGAATATTTTTGATGTGGAGTTTGTTTGCAATCTTGAAGATCTCACTATGTTGCTTCTTGCAGAGATTGGTTGCTTTTTAGATGTCCTTGGACGTAATCCTGTTTCTTTGTCTGTTTGTATTATGGCTTCTGCACATGATTACATGCATATCTATTGGATCATGTGACATGAAGCTTTATAAGGAGAGCATTCTGAGTTTTTCTCCTTTAATGACATGCCCATATGATTGAGAAAGTTTGATCAATGAAAGAGAAAAATGCAACGAAATATTTTTAGGATGTGTTACCACTTTCTCGGATGTACTTGTCTACCATTCATTCATGTCCCGAGCTACCTTTTTTGATGCTCCAAATTCATTACTGGAGTTCATATTCTCTGATCACTATGGATCTGGATAATTCTCTGGTAGATTGGTTTATATGCCAATTGATTCAGTGTAAGCAGAGCACAAGGCTTATTTATGATTGACTAATGTACGAAATTAATGTCAGATTAACTTATTCAATGATAGGATGTCAGCTCATGTTATCTTGTTTTGAGATTGGTTGAATTGCAAGCGGTATGGATATTTTAATTTAGATGGGAAATCTTCAGTATGGATTCTGCTGATTGGTTTATCTAAAAGTCAATGCTGGTATTGTTGTTAACAATTTCTTTACATGGCAACATATTTCATGGATCATTCCACGAATCTGTGGAGCTACAAAGTACTAGCTGGAGGATCTTGATTGGGCTTTCTTGGATCATTCCTTCTTCTTTTATTTAGATCAGAAGCAACTTCAGTGAATTATCTTATCCTTTGATATAGCACATTCTACTGCCTGAGTGAATGGAGCGTATAGTTTTCCTTTTGGTTGACACTTCTGGATGATGCTATGGTGTGGCTCATTCAACAAAGACTGAATGAAATTCTTAAAGAGGGGATATTACCAGAAGCAATCAAATCTGATAGCATGTGGACAGATTCTTATTTTTGTAAAATCATCGCGGAGATATCTCTACTTTTCTATTATATTTTAATGCCATTCTGCCTAACAAGAAGATGAGGAAGTGAATTGGTCTTAATCCCATTGCAACCTTGATTGCACTTCAAAGATATAAGCTACATACCTGGGTTTTTATTTCCGTCTCTAATTTCTGTCGCCTTTTCGCTCTTGCATGGGAAGCTCTATAACTATTCATTATTATGTTTCCCTTGTTATTCACCATGATGGTAAGCTTGTGTCTCATTATCAATCTGAGTTCTGCCTCCCTCTCTTCTTTTTCTCCTATAACATTTGTTGGTTTTGGTTGGTCTTGAGGTAATGGGAGTTCTTTTTCTTATTGCAGGTAGGCAAGACTATTCCAGTAGTGACTTGAGAGGAAAACTTGAAAGAAGGCATTTCTCACCTCGCAGGTTATCACCAGCAAGAGATGCAAGGAGCCGCCAAAATATTCATGGTTACGTATAAGTTATTTGCTTTCCTTTTTTTTTTTTTTTTTACAGTTATTGTTTTCTGCTATTGATCTTTAACTTGGAGATGTACTGGAGGTATCACTGTCACATGATAGCTAGTTTTTGTTGCATTGATAGCAATATCACATGCGTTATGGAACCTTTTATTTAGCCCCATCCCCCTCCCCCCCAAAAAAAAGAAGATTACATGGGATCCCTAAGCAAGAGATTGATGTTTTTACTATGCATCTGTTCACTACAGTTTGTTATGATGTTTGTCTTTAGGTGTGTGACTGCGTGCACCAGAGGATGTACATCTGTGCTTATAATGCAATAGTTTAGTGTTATTAACCCTCGCCTTTCTCCTTTCCTAATTTTGATGGATTAATAATTGCAGATTACAGCCCTGGGAGGCCCTTGGAGAAAAGGAGGTAAACCATCATTAATAATTTTCTTTCCTCTTTTTTCTCATTTAGTTTCTTTTGGTTTTATTGGCAACTAGTTTATTGACACCTTTAATAAATCGCAACAAACTTAGTCATACCTCCCAAAACCAACCATGTGCACTTCATCTGGTATGAAATTTTCTGCTATATTTTGGTGAATATGAAGCATGCACATGATGTCACTTTTTACTGCTGGTGTGAATTGCTCATACAAAGTTCTGTCCTCACTTCTCAGATGCATAATGACTGAGATGTGCCTATAGAGTCTCATGTAATTTTAGTTCTTCATCCATTTATTGGTCCTAATGCCTATTAATTGTTATTGCAGTGATAGGAAGCGCAAGAGAGATAAGGGCATTGCAGGCCAAAGTGATGTTTCGGGAAGCTTGAGATTCTCTGATAGAATCCAAGATAAAGTTAGAGAAGGAAAACTGCATTCCTCCGGTTCAAAAAATAGTCTTGAGGAGCAGGTTCAAAACATTTTTTTTTCTTAAAAAAATTTTGTTCTGGAATACTGGGATAAGGCTTCTTATTATTGTTATTGTATTATTCTGGAGGACTTATGTTTAATTTTTTTTTTGGAGCTGCTTGCAGCTGAAGAAAGTGCAGTTGGAAATCAGCATGCTTGATGAGCAAAAGTTTCAATTTGGGGTTAGTTTTATTAGTTGCAGTAGCAATTTCTCATTATTTTTATTGGCCTTTTCATAAAGGTATGGTGGCTATAATTATGTGGATAAATTTTGAAGATAGGAAGATGTGTTGGGTTTCTCTGTGTTGGGAGGTAGGCAATTTCAACTGTTGTGTTTAGGGAGAAGAAAGCAGATGGATAGCATGTATTCTTTTTGCTTACATGATCAAGTAGCATGGGTCGCTTAAATTTTTCCATTCTGATCAAGGATGCAACAGTAATACAGGATAGTTTGGAATACCCAAATACATGACCATGCAGTCATTCCATGTGCATAGTGGACAAATTGGATTGTGCTAATTCCAGCATAGATATCTAATTAACATTGCCTTGCTTAATTTTGAAAAGAGGGTAGAAAGTGTTTATGTGTTTGGTGTAAGAATAATATTAGAACTCACATTACAAGGGAAAAGAAAATCAATTATATTTTTAACTGATTACAGTTTCGCTTCTTATGTTCAAATTTTATTTCGAGTCACCCTTGTTAATCTGCAATGTTTGTTGTTTTAAGGTCTGCTTGGATGAGAGTGTTCAAGAAGTGGATAGCCTTAATTCTAGAATTCAGGAACTGCAAGCTCAATTATTTAAAGAGAATGAAGAATGTAAAAGGTGCTAGAACTTTGATGTGCATGCTTTTCATTGTCTTTTGGGCTCCCAAATATTTCTTTGCAATGCTGTTTCCATTCTAATCCTTTTACTCCTTTGATGATGCTGGCAAATTCAGGGTCACGTCAAAAATAAGGAAGTTTATTAAAGCACATAGTCAAAACACTCGATTACAAGATGAATTAAGGAGGCAAGCCACATAACTACTCTGTTTTATATGCAATGCTTGTTATGAATTTATTTATATCCATTATGTTGGTTCCTTGTTTGAGGAAAGATTCTTCAATGAAATTATGAGTTAATTAAGTTTGTTGGCCTGTGTAGATCACAGGCTCGACTTCAAAGGTTGGGAAATCAGCTTGACTCGGACATTGCTAGAACTGGTGTCAATGAAGAAGACTTGAGTATTGATATTGTAAGCAATGCTGAGGATGTAGGTTTTCCATCCATCATCAGAGATAATGTGGAGCAGAATGATGCTTCTCCACACAGAAAAAGGCTGCCTGCTGGCCGTGATGCTGTTGAAGAAACAAAACAAGGTAGTAATTTTTGTAAAATTTAGTGAACAGAACTATTTTACTGTTCTAGCTCTCAAAATACTGTTTTTTTCCCGAAACCAAACATGGGAAGCTCAAATCTTTCAAATTTGATTTCGTTTGTTCGTTTTGTATGTTATAGTAATCCAAGTTGATGCCTCAGTTCATACATGGGGCAGGGTAGCCTTCATCTCAGCCAGTCAAACACTAATCCTGAGATCTCATGTGTTTTTTCTGAAGAACCTGAGACGCTTTTGGCCATTATCTAATGAATATGACTGTACATGATAAGGAATTTCCTAACTTGATTTCCTGTGTCAGTATGAAATTGTGAAATTTTATTGACCTTACTCTCTTGATGCGGCATGATGCTAGTTCAGATTCTCAAAACCGAATTTGTATCTCAAGATTATTGTCACAAATGACTTTTTTTAATATCCTAATTAAAAGGTCGTACATGTGCATATTTGGTTCCAGCTTTATGACTCATTGTGATGCCTTATTTTGTGCGAATATGTTTTCAATTTGACTTTTAATCTGGCCATCTTTTATGTTCATTTTCCCTCTGTTTTTTACGCTTACTTCTTCTCTGTGGCACGTGTATAAATCGAAAGTTGGGTATTTGGTTGGAACAGCCAGAACCAGGAAGCGTTCTCGGTGGAATTTGGCTGCTGAGTCAAACGATAAGGATTATGAGGGCTCTGAAGCCCCAAATAATGGGGCTCAAACGACTAAGTCCCATAACATTGAAGGCAGGCCAAAGAAAGGAACATCTTGTTCTTCTGGCAACCACAGCTTAGAAAAGGTGATATTCCTTAATATCATGGGAGTTCTTTGCGCACTGAATGATATTGTTGTTTTCCTTTTTTTTTTTTTTGGATAACGATAGTGTTGCTTTTATTCTTGAATGAGATTGTTTTGAAACGTGGCGATTGATGATGCAAGTGGCCTTTCTCATGTGCAGTTGAAGGAAAGCAGGGTTGGTGTGCCATCAACCAGCATGGCAGCTCATGTGGTTGATGAGGAAGTTGAGATTGAGCTTGATGATAAAATTGAGAGAACCGAAACTGCACCATCAGAAAATGAGAATGAAGTGGCATTTAAGGTGAGGAGTTTACCAATGCTTCCCCCAACTCTGACGACTGCGGGAACGAATTATTCACAGGTCAGCTCTTCACCCTCTTGAATACCGCCATATGCATTATTTTATCAAATCCACTTTCATTTATTTCAAAGTTTGAGCTTAAAATGCTCTGCTTTCATCATGTAGTGTGTGGTTTCATTTATTTCGCAAGAATGTCCAAATACAGTTTCTGCGTTGTAATCTATGACGCGTATAGCATCTGAAAGAGCACTTTTTATTTCATTTGCAGTATGAGGGTGATGATGAGAATGTGAACGTGGATGGGCTTGGTGAAGAGGCAGCAATTGCACACATGGATATAGTCTAACTTATAAATTCTAGCAGTGATTACATTTCTGTTGGCGATTCGGTAGTTGTAAAATATCAATATCTGATAGCATTTTCTATGAGATACTGGGGGAAGAGACAAATGACTTGTATGTACGATGGATTTGCATGGATGCAGTGATATATTCTGTATAGTTGGATTTCTCTAGTTCATACCTGAGAGTTGGAAATTTTGACCATCAAAATCAGATTAAGCATGCTCATTCTGAACAATGACAGTACAGGATAACATTATCTTTCTCTGCGATCTGGAGTCTCAGCTGTCTACACTGTGCACGGGCTTGTGTTGGAGATCCTGGCATGGTGTCGTTTCATGTTTCCCAGCATGAGACCGAGTCGAGCATTTGCGAAGGAAACCAACCGGTGTTTCGTCAATTTTCAATTAATTAATTACATTTTTAAATTATTTTTTATATTTATGATTATCCTAACAATTATTTTGGGTTTAGCCATCATATTTGGTCAATGAAAATTACTATTTTCTGTGACTAATTTGAATAGATTAAGAAAGTTTGTTAAATTAATTATTTGTCAAAATATAAGTTAAATTTCTTAGAATATCATTGTTAATCATTTATATTGGTTAGAATTACTAGTTGATAGAATTTTTAGTATGTGTAATTATTATAAAAGCTATTTTGAAGAAAAAAATAAATGAAAGGTAAAATGGGTTGGAGTATTATATTTCAGACTAAATTATTTTAAGGATCAGGGGCATTATATTCTATCAGAATTTTCTTTAAAAAGTTAGCATATTGGATTTAGGATGAGAATTGAGAGCCGGTATGAATTGGTCCAACATCGACTAAGCCTGTATAAAACTAATAAGTGTTATTTCATCCAAAAAAAAAAAAGCAAACTAATAAGTGTTGAATGGATCATTTTAGAAAAGAAATTAAAACATGTTCCCAAACTTTATTTTATGCATATTCATATGTTGTAGATATTACATCCTGTAATTATCTTTTTGTCTTTTAAATTGTAAAATATTTATCAATTTCTTTAAATTATATTTTTACTTTTATTTTTAATTTTATTGTTATCTCTGTTTGAAAACAATTTTTAATAGATTTTTATTTTTCCTTTCTTATTTAAAATATATTGCTTTGATCATGTCTAGTCGACTTATCATGCTTCATCATTGACTTATGAATTTGTAACTAATATGGCTTAATGATTTATTTGATTTTCCCAATCCCTGGTAAAAATTAGTCTGTGTTGATGCGTGTCAATATAAGAAACTAATTTTATATTTTTATATCAAGGACAAAAGGTATATTTTTCTCGACAAAATTTAGTTGGAAGTGGAACTTGGAATTCACAACTCCGGGAGGCTTGTACGAGGTTGGCCCATAATATTTTTTTAATCATTTTTTAATTTTAAATTCATTTAGTCCCCACCGTTTTTGTGTTTTGTACGGGGATTCTAGTGTGGGCCGCGCGAGTGTAATTGGATCGATATATAACAATCTCAATCCAGTCGTTGACTCGTTGCCGGCGGTTTTGTACGGACCGAGTCGCTAATGGGGCGGACGATCTGGCCACAATAGCTTGTCACTCGCGCTCAATCGCCCGAGTCGCGCCTTGGTTTTACTTCCCGCACAATCCTTTGCCCTCACACTTGCATCACATTTCTCAACCACACCAAATCTCCGAGCTCAAAGCTTCTACAGCCCCCAATTCTCGTCGCTCACTGTTCAGTGATGGACCCAAAACCGTCGGAATCATTTGCGCCCCCCGTCGAAGGCGAAGATTTTGTTCACATCGGCGATCCTTCCGTTGTGAACTTATCTGAGAGCATGGTTCGAATCGACCAGCCTACTGACGCCACCGTATCGCCCTTTCTTGATACAGCGGGTTTCAATCAGCGAAAGTTACTCCCGGACGAGCTCTCAAGAAACGTAGTGATCCTGACGTGCGAATCCACCGCTGAGAGTGGTGTTTGTGACGTGTACTTGGTTGGCACTGCTCATATTTCTCGGGTAATCGCTTGATTAAAGCCCTCTTGTTGTAGTTGGACGGGGACTGAAATGTGCATTTTGAAATTCGGTGTTATTGATTGTAAAATGGGAGCTTAGTGATTACTGATTACCATCTATTCTGAACTATATGAATTTGTTTACAGGAATCCTGCGTAGAAGTGCAAGAAATAATCAATTTTTTGAAACCACAGGTGCTTCACTTTTGAACTCCATAGCTAGTGGTCGATGAATGAATCATTCACCTGATTAGCTGCCTGCATTGTCTTCCCTCCGGCTTGTACATTTTCATGTTAAAATCGTTTGCCTTGGTTTTGTTTGTCCAGGTTGTCTTCCTAGAATTGTGCCCGGGTCGTGTAACAGTACTTGCTCCTCAAAATTTAAAGGTAGCTATTCTTTACCTTGCTAATACTCAAATGACTTAACTGTGCTCTATTAAAGGAGGAAAATCATCAGCTTTTTAAGGGAAACAATGCTATCTAAATATATATTGGTTGATTTACCTTGATAATTTAATTTTCAAGTTCATGATCTGTTATTCATTTTGAATAAGGGAGAAAATAATCGTCTCTACTTTTAGTCACAGATACACGTGTAATCTTCTTAGTAGTTTTTTAAATTCATTTCAGCTTAGATGACCTGGTTTAATGGCCTATAAGTTAATATTGAACTTTAGCCCCTGAGAAATCTCCATATATTTTGTTTCTCTTGCACTAACTTTCACTATTTTCTCATGTATTTATTTTCTTCTTGTAGGTGCCCACAGTCAGAGAAATAATTGTAATGTTGAAGAAAAAACAGAACATCTTTGGAGTACTTTACAGCTGGTTTCTTGCAAAGGCACGTTCTTATGTTTGAAAACATATTTATTGTGTCTATAAGATCTGTGTCCTTTTCATTGGTCTGTTATTATTCAAAAATGCTGTTTATCTCATATATTCTCTTTTTTTCTCCCTTAATTTCCAACAGATTGCTGACAAGCTTGATGTTTTTCCTGGTGCTGAATTTCGTGTGGCATATGAAGAAGCAATCAAGTATGGTGGGAGGGTGATACTTGGTGATCGCCCCGTACAGGTTGAATGGGTTTATGCTTTAAAGTTGGCTGAATGATTGGGGGCATACTTGTTACTCTGTTTCAGAACAATTTTCTTAATTCTTAATTATGAAGAGTCAATATATGTTAATATCTATTATACCCAGCGCATGCTTCAGTCACGTTCAACCCTGCATGGAAAACATCCTATTTATCCACGTGTCTTTGGAAGTACTGCCATTGATATTGCTTGATTATGATGTCAACTCCCCTGGTTCATCTACTCCCTGGCATGTCTGTGCCCTCCCTTTGTTGAGGACAGATTTATCTAACACCTGCAGAAAAGCTAGTAGAAATTTTTTATGGCTTGGATCAAGAATGTTGCATACTTTGTGTGTTTGATCTTCAAACAGTAGACTGCTTTTTTTTTTTTTTTTTTAATCTCATAAGTCTTCTGGTAAAGCTCACCGGATCTGTTTGATGATTAAGAGTTTAGCCTTGATTACTGTTTCTGTGGTTGTGAATTAAACATGTAAATGTGGTAAAACATGGGGAATTATTTTTCCTTTTTATTTGGCAATTCCCAGCACTTGATTAGGTGTTTTATTAATTAGGCATGCATTTGTATTGTTATGCTTTAGAAATTTCTTGTTTGTACTGTGTCTGCGTTAATGTATATTGCCCTTGATTGAGACAGATTACATTAAGGAGAACATGGAGAAAGATGCCACTTTGGCATAAGATGAAATTATTGTACTCTTTGCTCTTTAATGCAGTATTTTTGCCCAGTCATGAGGAGCTTAATAAAATGGTAGACATCATAGTCCTTATATGCTTTGATGGGTAGGAAATGGTCATACTGGTGCTGACTTCTTTTTTATACCGGTGCTGGGGTATGTTTTTTCAGCTGAAGGAAATGGATGACAATGACATGCTAACTCTTGTTATACAAGAGATGAGTAAGGCGTTCCCAACTTTAATGGAGACTCTCGTGCATGAGCGAGATCAGTAAGTTCTCAAATCCCTTCATTTGAGTTCAATCAAATTTACATTTTTTTTTTCAAAAATGGATGATGTTGATATGCTATAAATGTAATTCACTATAGAGATCAGAACTCTTGCCCCTTAATTTGAGTTCAATCAAATTTACGATCATGTTTCAAAGATGGCTGACGCTGACATGCTATACATGTAATTCACTAAATTGGTTGTTGCTTGTCACATATTTGCCCGCTTTCAGAAGAATGGTTCTGTTAAAATATGTCATATACCAGCTACGCTGCCAATTCTCTTAAGGCTCTCGAAGAGGTCCTTTTAGGGTATCCTGGATATTTTTTGGATGCTGCTATTTTGGCATATGGAAGCCACCCTCAGGATCGGGATTTAAATATGTTAGATCTCTTATCAGTGAATGCCCACTTATCTTGGATATTAGTACAGGAGCCGTGGCTAAGCCTATATAAATTGAGGGCTTGGTTTCTCTCCACTACACCTCCACTGTGAATATGAACCATTCAGATCAAATTTTAATGGTGCAAATTAATTTGTCTTTTAAAAACCACCAAATTTATCAAATCCAATCCAACGAGACATATTTGCAGTGGTCCCTCCACTATAAATTGACAAAAGTATGTAGTATGCTGATGTGGCCTGTGATGACTTTTTGAGTTGGGAGTTCAACTCAAATAGCTTCTCTGTGGACTCTATGAGCTCTATGCCATACTTATCACATCACAAGGGTCAACAATGTTTGCTCTTCATAATATGTTCGTGGGCTCAGTTTGATCGATTGGCATTAGCATGAGGCTCCGTTGAATTTTTTCCCCTCCCTTCAATTAAAGGTTTGGACTCCTGGTAAATCCTTGTGGGCTATGAAACCCTGCTTGCTACACTTAATTTTCTATCTATGCTGCACAAGGTAGCATAAATAGAGTGCACTGGCATCCATGGTCATCATATAACCTTCGCACACTATTTAGAACCCTTCGCACACTATTTAGAATGTTTTTAAATGAGCACTTTATTATTGTTTGTAATGTTTCATTCTAATTCTTTTCCCACTTCAAATATCTAGATATATGTCCTCCACATTATTAAAAGTGGCAAGCGAGAGCAGCTCGGTTGTTGCTGTTGTCGGCAAAGGGCATCTACCAGGAATAAAGAAGCATTGGAAGGAACCTATCATGGTTGGTGAACTTTTTTTGTTTTACAGCCAAAAAAAAAAAAACATCTGATTTTTTTGTTGTTGTGGTTTTTTATTCCAAAGTGATGGTTAATACTAATATTCCCACATATACTTGACTGTCAGACTTATTATTTATTTTCAATACTGTTTCTTAGGTGAGGGATCTCTTGACAATTCCGTCTGCTAAACCAGCTACCTCCGCGGTAACAATCATAACTTCTGTTGGTGTTGCCGTTGCCGGCGTTGCTATTATTTCTGGCATCTATCTTTCATCCAAGAAATGACTTGCCAAGTCGAGGTTAGCCACAGGAATGAGAGTTCATGGATGTCTCACTTTTGCTTTTTCTCGAAGAAATGTAAATCGAAAATAATATATGGTAACAAATATGTGGAATAGAGAATTTTTTTTTCAACTTTTCCAGAGAAAAGGTACAGTTTTGCAACTGAAATAATTCCAATTTTATTTTAGCAGATTGGAATCATATTTCGGTGACACGTTGATGCATTTTATTTTTCAGTGTGAAAGCAGTCGCCTTAATAAATCTATTAGGCTTTTTAACTTCAGCATGAGAAAAAAATAAAAGCAAAAAAAAAATTAATAAGCTCAATTTAATAAATTAAAAAAGTGAGATTTTGAAATTTTGTTTGAAAGAAATTGTAATTAATTAAAAACTTTTAACTTTATTTTTTTAATTTTTCAAATAAAACTCGTTAAAAATTTTCTTCCACTCCTTTTCCTTCCATTTCTTTCATACCACCAAATATATGGTTAAAATTTAGGTCTCTAGACAAAGTGGTTCATTTTCAATCGTCCAACTGATCGGGCATTCCATTGCTTCGCTTTGATCAAAGTCTTAACTGGACCGCAAATTGCTCAAGTATAACCAACAGAATAGAATATTTGTGGCGTTTCCAGGATAAAATGGCATGGTGGAGAAGCCATCCATCAGGATAACCACATAATAAATATCGCGTCCGAGCCATTAAACCAAGAGGAATGATATATCCTGCTGGAATTGGTAATGGACGCATTCCATGCTAAATTTCACCATAGCCTACTCACAAAGGCGCAGCCTCGCAATTTAAGCACCCATTCACAATAAAGAACTTTTCTATCATACAAGTGCTCAGTGGAAGGAGAAGTCGTTAACAAACGGGCTCACGGCGAAACCGAACGGTCACGTCCACTGCCCTAAAACACGTTCAGGTGTTTCATCTCATCATTGCACCAAAGATTAGTAAATTGGATATAAATATATATACATTCAAAAAAGGACTAACGTCCGAGACAAACTAATGTAGTATGCTAAATTAAAGGATACTTATCAAGAAAATAGGCTTCAGTGTGTGTAACAATCAGATCATTGATAGATATCTCACTGAAATCCGCTAAGATAATTAAAGTATCATCATGAGCCAATTTTCTAAACCAGTTGAACAGCACATTCAAAAATCAGAGTCGTCTCGAAGCGGTAAAAATACTGACAAAGTCAAGAAAAGGAAACGAAAAGTTGCTTAAAAGTGTGCTCAGACAGCCAAGGGTTTGTTAATCAAGTTCTGAGTGTGATACCCAGATCAGAAACTCTAGTCCAATAAATTGGTTCATCACCGCACACACGAAACAGAAAAAGAAAAACCAGACACACAACTACATAATCTAATGCAAATTACAACCTGGAAGCGTTCACAATATCAACGCGCCAAATGCAAGCTGCAAAACACGGAGCAGGAAATATAGTGAGGGGCGAGCGAGAGAGAACTCGCTCGAGCAGTATATAAAGGCAGCAAACGGGAGGCTGCAAAATTAGGGTTGGCAAAAAAAAAACAAAAAAGAAGTGAAAATAAGGGCGGCGGCTGAGGCCCACACAAAAACGTTGCGTTTACATTGGGCTGGACCTAATTCCATCCTTCCCAACCACAGCCCGCTTGAAATTTTTAATCTCTTTTTTGTGGCAGAGTCCATTGAACCAAAAAAAAGAGGTAGGGCTATCCGCAAGCTGACTTGCGTTCTACAACAGCCTGGAGCCTAACTTGGCCATAATTCGAGTTGTGTTTTTCAGCCCAATGTCTGGCCCAATTGGAGATAAACACGTTGAGTAAAGTGGTTGGAAGTCAAATGTGACCGTTGGGGAAACGTGGTTCTTGGAGTGACTCTTGAAAGCTCCTCCTACAAGGGCCATGAAATTGAAAAGTATACATTCGCTTTCATAAGCACATTGCCAAATGGAAAATTTCCCCCCAAAAAAAAATAAATGAATTTTAAAATTTTAAATCTGTCTTGTTTATTATTCTTCCTATCCTAAATATGAGACCCATTTTGTAGTGTAATTTCTTAAATATAAAACTCCTTTTATAGTGTATCCCTTTTGTAGTGTAAATTGCATTACAAAAAAAGTCTTATATTTAGAACCGGATGAATATATTTTAATAGCAATTGATTATACTTAGAAAGCAAATAACAATATATTTTGATAATAATTCATGATTTGGGATTTTAAAAATGAAAAAGTATTTTTTGGGGATTTTTCTTTGTTAGTTAAAATTTCCAATAATTGTAAAATTTATTTTTAACATGATAGATTAATAATATAAACATTTACTAGTAGAACTAACATTAAAGTGGCCGGAAGTCAATACTCAATACAACGCTGGGGAAAGATGATAGCTTTGAAATAGCTCGTACAGGCTCCTCCATGGGCCAGTTGATGTAGACGTGCGCTTTGATAGGCAAATATTGTTAAACGGGCTCATTTGAGTGCCAGTATAGTAATCTTCGACCTTTCATAGTACCAATGTAACTTTTGCCTTGAGCACCCGGAAAAGAACTATTAAAAAGCAAGAATATATGCATTATGCGGAGAAGTAAATATATGGTGAAATACATTAATCGTGGAAATGAATACAAACGTAAGCTTCAAATAATCCTGAAAAACTCATCTTCCAAACAACAAAGAACAAGAATCACAAGTAATTCTCCTTCAACTCTGCGCTTTTTATTCGCAGGAACAAGAACATAATCTCCCTTCAAACTGGAAAACTACCGGGGATTCCAATTATTCCAGCAACGCAAATAAATAAAGATACCCCCGGCGTAACTTATGAAGACACCAAAGCCACCACATAAATAAATAAACAGAACCAAAAGTAAAGTTACAAAAAAGAGAAATCAAAGTGCACTTGGATGGGCATCAAGATTCCTAGCTATTTACGACTGCACAGTGCTTCCTGATCTCTCCCTGTGTCCCAGTCTTGACATTGATTCGTCCCATTTTCTCCACGGACTTGGCAAATTCAGCAAAGAAGTTTTCTACTGGTCCCTCGACCAGCTGAGTGATGGTAGACTTGGTAACAGAGTTGGTCAGCAGAGCAGCGTCTGATTGGAACAAACCTCTTCTCTTGAGCACATTTCTATAGTAGCTAAGATCAAATGTCTTGCGACTTCCAGGGTCCATCTCAACTTTTGTGGTGTTGTCATTAATGCTTTTGCACTTGAAGGTCTTGAGATTTGTTGCGTATTCACTGTCTAGATTTGGGTCTTGATCTAATTTACCGGTGAAATTATACAATCGGTTGGAAAATGATGGGCAATGGGAGATACCAATTGTGTGAGCACCTGAAAATTTTGAACTTTGTTAGCAACTTGAATCACTGATGCCTGTGATTTGTTTGCTTAAATGTACCTGAAAGCAGGACTAAGTCTTTGAGATCAAGTCCCTGGTTGCCAAAGAGTGTCTGGAGCGTGCTGATGTTGCTAGTCGGAGCAGGAATTTGGTTTCTGGCTTCCAACAGGTTAGATACAGTTCCATCTCTTCTACCTGTTGGAACATTCCAGAAGGGACCTCCCTGCAAAATAAATGGGTCGTTGTATGTTATAAAAAGCTGTAAACTTTGATGATAAGGATGAAGCAGAAGCTAGAATGGATGTTTACTGTGGCAACAATGGAGTCTCTGGCAGCCAAAGTGATAATATCAGCACAAGAAACTACACCAGGGCATTCAGCTTCTACAAGGCTCTTGATTCTGTCAATGAAGTCAAATCCTCTGACAGTGAGATTTGGCGGAGCATTCTTCTCTGCTTGGTTTGTTGTTGAGTTCAGAAGCACTGATGCATCACAGCCCTGAAATGCCAAGTTCCTCAGTTCATCAAAAGAACTCATCAACTACAAATTATGAAGCCAAAAAATGAACTAAGAAATTAAAAAAAAAAATCATACCCTGACAAAGCAATCATGAAAGTGCATTCTGATCAGAGCAGCAGCCAAAGATGGAGCATTTCTGATATGCTGAGTCACGAAGTCTTGAATGATCTTCTCAGCTTTTGGGCAGCTCTTGGCATAGAACCCTTGCTGCAATTGAGCCTGACTTGATCCAATCAGTGCTATAAAGCAAAGGAACAACACTCCCAAATGATTCTGGCTCCCCATTCCTGTTTCCTTGGCACACAAAATTGTTGCCAGAAGAACTATATATATAGAAACAGAAACCTTGAGGAAGTTATTGAAAGAATTGTGTGGTTGATTCTACAACAGTGGACGCCCTTTTATACTAGTCTATAGCCTGAGTTACAAGCCAGAAGGTAAATGATAGAAGTGGGCCAGGTATCTAACTAACATGTGCAATAAGACAATGCCCAATTTTCCTTTCTTATGCTTTGTCATAAAAAATTAGATGCAAGTACTCTAATGAAAAAATGGCTAATCAGGCATGTCCTTTTACGACTGATAAGTCTTAAAATAAAGGATTCCCCCTTGCTGCAATGCACGTCAATCAATCTGCTACAGTATATGGCCTTCTTTCTTTCCGCCAGCCACACTCCGAGCTTTTGCAGCAATGACGCGGGAGAGGTGTGATGGATGGAGGTGTAATTCGGATCGTCCTCTTTTTTCAAGTCATTCTAAATTAGGCGGCTGATTTGAGATCATAATTTTTTTCATTTCCTATTTTAGTCTTGCCAGCTTTTACTGTTATTTTAAAATATATATATATATATATATATTAGCGACATCCAATTAAAAGCAGAATTAAGTATGACTCACTCCCTCGTTGTCTGTCTTCCGCGCGTCATTTCACCGTACCGAATAACAACTCGTGCCCCACTTTTCTTCACAGCTCTCAATCAAGTAAGTTTTACAGCTGATATGGTAAAGGAACTGTGTCAAACTACTGTTGGCTATTGGCAAAAGGGGAAAAAAGAACTCTGTCAAACTACTGACACACGTAGTGGAAGTTACATTGATTATGCTTCTCAAAACAGTTGAAGCTAATTAATTTGTTAAAAAAGTGTCAACATCTTTATTTATCACAGAAGGAACCACGAGTGTTGACTTCTCGGCTTCTCCAGTTATTTTTCCTCCGTTCAGCTCCAGACTCAGAAAAAGAAAAGGACTACAATAATAAGGCTTGTGGGCAATTGACGAGGATTTAGTCCACTGACTTCGTCACCTAAAACCTTGTTGTATATGATCTGAATTGCTGGGTTAGTTGGCGTCTCCCTTTATCTAATCCTCATCTTTATATTTTCATTGGCTATACTGTATATGTATCACCATCAACTGCATTCTAAAGCTTTATATCCGTTGGCGACCGACACGAAAGATTAAGTAGTTCAAACATATCTTCTATGGGGTAATTGAATACAATAAATTTAGAGTTTAATTATAACGAGTAAATTAAGAATGAACATTTGACTTACCTGCTCCTCGGAATTCAATGTTATCACATAATATGAGCTGTCCATGGTTTAAATTATGCTACCAACGAGAGTACCTGCTGCCACCGACGCATGAAATGCTTTAAAAAAACAAAAGAAAACGCGAAGCCTGTGGAATAGTAAAGTGGGCAAGGCACAGCTTTATGATCTGAGTCACTGTATATGACTATGGCCGGTACATAGAAATACCAGTAGATAAATGTTGCAGAAAGAGACAAATAACTATAAGACATTAATGGCCATCTGTTTTAGCTGTTTGGTTGCAGAGTTACTCCAAGAGTTGGTCGCATTAAAGAACATGGTGGGGTGCCTGTATCTGAGTGTCACTGGCTGTGACGAACGTGATCTTATTACCAAAACTAAATGCATTATATTTCCCTATTTCTTTTCTGTTACCTTTTTCTTTTTGTAGGTTGCCATCCTCGTGTGTTTCCCAAACGATTCTAAAGAGTGTAGATCAGGGAAGAAATCATCTCTTGAAGCAGCTCTTTTGGGAGATTGATCAATCTCTCTGGCAGCATCCAAGGTCAGCGTGAACGTTTTTGACACATAATTTTAGTGAAACTCACATCTGACATACTTTGATGTCTATTGTTGGCGGTTCATTGACTTGAACAGTCTACATCAAACGTACGTGAGATATTTCAGGTCTATGGGAGTGAAATAAAATTAGTGACGGTCATTGAATATCGGTCATTGAATACGTGTCCAACTATTGTCGGAAACTTGGGATTGCTGGGGTCTTCGATCGGATAAGTGAGAGCAAAGTTAACAGGAAAAATTACCACTCCTACGTCCCTTGTTATAATCAATATAGGATTCCATTATAAATTAAAAGGTTAGTTAAAAATAATAAATAGATAAAAATTAAAAGTTTTTTTTTCAAAATATCTTTTTTTATGGGGAAGAGATAATATAAAAAAGAGAATAAGAAAGTTGTTATAATAAAGAGAATTATGAAAGAGAGAATGTGTGATAGAAAGAAATGATATTTTGAAAAATAAAACAATAAATATATTGAATATTAAAACAAGTAATCAATTGGAACAAAATGAAAAATTCGTTACAAAAATTTAAGATAACTTGCAAATATTGTTTATATTTAGGGACAAAAGAGAGATAATAGTTGCTGCTTATAAAAAGAGATAGAGAGAGTATAACTGTAGGCATCACAAACCAAAATAGAGAGGATATAACTAATCACATGCTATCGGGAGATAATTATGGCTTGTTTTACGGGAAAGGATCATGCAGAGAGGTTTTTTTTTTTTTTTTGGCCAAAGATCATGCAGAGAGGTTGCTCTCTGGTAATTACTGTACTTTACCTTTTTATTTTATTTATTTATCCTGGTCAAGTTGTCAAATAATTATGGATAATGGGACTTATATAAAACCCCATAATGAGCTTTTAATTCCCAACATTCGATGCAGAATCAAATTCAAAGCCTAAAGGGGATAAATGACGACAATGCAGGTAGCTAAAGTGTAACTGGGATCGCTTTAAAGTCATTTCTGTCCCCTGCATGGTTCATTAAGAAAGAATATAGAGGAAGAGCAAATTGCCTTCCAGCAATGAAGAGCAGAGTGGGATCATCACTTGAAAAAAAGGAAAAGCCTGAGGGAACCCTTAAAATATGGAACCTTTATTTGATTGCCCCACACGGTAGGTATTCCATGTTAACCAATGATTGGTGAGTCCCTAACGATGGGGTTATTAGTTACATTAATAATTAACAATTAACAAAGGAATAATTGCTTTTTTCTGCTTCAAGTTGTTCTTTGTTTTATTCAGAAGGCAGAGAGGCCAAGGCCTCAAGCGTCCATAATTTGCTTTATGATAATAATCGTAGAAATCGAAGTGAATAATACCGAGTGTCGGCAACAATATGGTTAAAAAAATGACCCTTCTGATCAAAATCGAATGTCAGCCCCGTTAATTGTGGGTGTTGTACGTGAGGACAACTTTGTTGGCGGCATTAGGTCAAAGAAAGAGTTGATTGGTGCACACAAATCCATGTGTCAGACATTAATTTCTACTCTGCATATTAAACTAACTAGGAGTACCTTTTTCTGTGTCAATAATATCGTTCGTTGGCGAAAAAAATAATATAGGAGTAATTTACTACGTATATATTTTATAGTAATATTGGAGCACCTTTGATCTTATCGAGAAAGGCAGCATTATTAGGAAGCCAGGAGTATGAGTAAAGGTCCACACCAAATGGTTGCATGTAGTACAGCTCGAATAAGCCCATGGGCTGCACAATTTCTCCTTGGAAAAGCATGCAATGTAAAGCAAGATTATGGAGGCTTAATGACTTTTAAAGATATTGGAATCCACCACATTAATGGATGATACAAGAGATTCCCTGCCATGGTCCTTCAGCATTCGCGCCTATTCGCATTTATCAACTTTATGTATTTACCAATACTTTTACTATATGGAAGAGATATAATTAATTATACTGATATAGTGCACATGCATAGAAGATTTGTCTAAAAAAAATACGTAAAACAAGTGCTCCTACAGCTAATTGTCACTTCTAAAAGTCACTTAGCACATAGAAGCAAACGCCCATCTTTTAAAAAAGTCACCAGACATTGATAAAACAGATCTATCCATGTGGAACCCCAAGAAAGATGCTGTCAAAATCAAGGACTATGGACAAATCAACGAGGCATTGCTGCGTCGTTGTTCTGCAGTCCCAAGACGGTAACATTGAGCAGGATAATTGTAACATTCAATTGCTTAATACGACATTATAATCCTTTTACGGTCATGAGGAAAAAATTGTGACTTTTTAAACTTATTTTGGAAGCGTGTGGATATATATATATATATATATATATATTTTTTTTTTTCCCCCCAAGAGAAAGGAAGCCTGTGGTAGATAAGGGAAGTAGGTAGAAATGTGCACGATTCCTTGGGAAGGTGTGGAAGGTAACAAAGTCCAGGCTGGTACTATTTGTCCACAAAGCAGAGATTCACAGCATCTAGTTCCCAATGCGCACACATGACAACACCAACAGTGGTCCTATTAACTCCCAGAACGAGGCAAAGAGATTATCCATGTGCCGGTCCTTTTCTTTGAGCAAAGAGAAAGAAAGTACTCCGTTATTACTATATAAAAGAAAATTGCATCAAGGAGGACATGTTTTTGATATAAAAGAAAATTCAAGTGCAAGTAAAACAGAATAACAGATTAGTTTGACAATGTATAGCCAATCCAAACTTTGGAATCCCATGACATCTCATGTGCAGATCATTTTATTAACGGAAGGATTTTATTTTATTTTTATTTAATGTTAAAATTTAGGACCAACGTGCAAAGTTTGAGCAAGCCAATGTAGTACTACTTAAATCATGTGGGGTTATTCACCAGTTTTCTGCAAAGATAAAGTGTATACCTTTTGGATTTCTTCAGACAATGGAGAAACTTCTGTAAAACCGATGTTGGGCCCCTGATATGTCGTTATGAATTGGCATGACATAATTGCATAATAGTCCATATATATCAAACACTTGAAAAAAAGAAAAGGCAATGGCCCCACACTGAGAACCAAATATGTTCCATTCATTTTCAGCCATCTAGAGTATAAGCTTCAGAGTGGCTGCATGCATCCTTCATGTGCATTGTCTCAGTACCACTCGTTATGCTGCATTCTGAATTCACCCCAAGCTGACCTAAGCATCGCACTCACATTTGCTAAATGACATTATGATCCCAACACTTGGGTCCTCAGTCTCGCTTGTTGCATTTACCCCCCCTACGTTCTCGCTAAGACTCTTGTTTGCTTGAGATGTTCTAAGTGATGGCAGAGAGGAAGAAAGAATAAAAAGTATCTCTGAATGTTTCTTTAAAAACAAGTTTATAAATTGAAGCTTTGGGTAACCAAAGTCCGAGTTGTAGCTGGCCTTCCTCTGAAGTTGCACGTTTAGATCAAAACTATAAAGTTACTTTTAGGAATGTGTACTTTTGTATGATCACAGAAAAAACTGACAGAACAAGAGCAAAAGATGTTCTGCGTGATATACTTAGGACCACAAGCATGTAAAATGCTTTTGCAATGCATTCAATCATGTACTCATAGCATCAACATGATTCCAACAACTTATATCGCTTAGTATTCATAACTTCCTGATGTTAAGTAGTAAAGTAACACCCTTTCAATTTCTTTCAGCATAGCGTCTCTTCCTCTTTCCTCTGTTTCTCCACAGCAGTTCAAATCAATTTCACTATGAGGGTTGTTATCGCCACAAGAGCAGACCAATTTTTCGTTGAAGTAGAGAGCCAAGAAAAAGTTATCGAACTCAAAACTAAAATAGAACAAATCATCGGTGTCCCAGTGGCTTCACAAATGCTCACTGTATCTGGGTGGGAGCTTGTAGATGGGCTAGACATGGAAGATTACCCCATAATCACAGATGGGACAAAAGTGGACCTCACAATCAAGCCAGTCCTTCCACATTTTTCCCATTTTAATAAAATCCAAATCACAGTGAAATTTCCAGCAAGACAGTTCATCGTAGAAGTGGACAGGACAGACACAGTTCGGAGTTTGAAGGAAAAGATTCACATCCTTGATAACACGCCAATCAAAAGAATGTCACTTTTCTTTTCAGGTGTGGAATTGGATGAAGATTTTAGAAACCTGAGTGAGTACGGCATAGGTGAATTTTCTGAGATTATTGTGTTTCTCAAGACTATGAATCGCTCGAGAGATGATCCTCCCACAAGGAAGCTAAGTCTGGTGGTACAAACTTCCTCTAGCTTACTGAATGCAGCCACAATTCCAGTGGAAATGAGAGATGCAAGTACTGTGAATGAGTTAAAACAATTGTTGCTGAGCAGAAAAATTCTGCCACCTGATGACTATTTGTTCATACACAGACAAAGAATAATGCGTGATAGTTGTAGCCTTAGGTGGCATGGGGTTGAAAATGGAGACTTTCTCTATGTCTTCAAAGGCACTGTTAGTCGCAGTGGCACTTTCTGAAGTTTTCATTTCTCCAGTTCATTAATTACTCTGATTTTTAACCAGAAAGTGCTCCACATTTTTAATCAAAATATGTGTCCATGATGTCTGCTTAACATTTTTCGAGTGTTTGTTTGAAATAATTAGTTATATATATTGAATTTAAATTAGACACATTTATCTATGTAGGATTTTCCGTACACTGTATTATTAGTCCAGGAGGAAATCTGGCCGGGGAACTCACAACACAATGATTCCAAGACACGTCCCATAGACTCAGGTGGATTGTAGAGGACGTCATTGTGAGACCCATGCCGTTTCTCGCGACCAATAATTGAGTCCATTTGTTTGAGTGTGTCTATGGAAGATTGAAACTCACTGTCATTGAAGTGGCCGAATTATCCACTAGTCTTCTGCACAGTAGTGTAAGCAAGTTGGTTGACATTAATTAGACAATGAGAAGACAAAGTTAAGATTTTGGGATGAACAGGTCCTTGAACAGTTAACCACAGGTCCGAAATTCATGGCTAATGAATCAGAGTTGGAGGAAAAAATTACAGTGAAAGAAGTTGAGTACAATTACATTAACATTAGGTTAGTAATAAGGGAAATAAATCCTCATGATTGCTTTCGGATTCTACACTGCCAAATCCATGAGAAGTTGAAGGAAACATCAGAAAAAAATTTTAAAAATTTTCAATGGACTTCATCCTCATTCGTACGTCATCTCCCGCTTCAGCAACTACACAGGTTCCCATTCCACTTCAAATTTTAAATTTTTCTCCACAATACGTTAAACTAGCTGTTCAAATTGAAGGCTTATTGGTATTTTAGTGGCCTCACAAGTCCTACCACACGCATAAATTAGCTGTGGCCTGCTAGAGACGGATCCAAAACTCAAGAGAGATACACAAATCCCAGACATTACTTCACAATTTTCTGAGTCCTGTCTTTTGCTGAGCACGAGGCGTATGATTTCTCTTTGACCATCCTTCTCTCTATCACCCAGTGCGCATGCCATGGGAGTTTCCCTTTGATGGAGAAGAAATGCTAGCTGCTGTCACACTACCTTCCTCTTCTGAGCTTTTGAGCGAGTCAAAACCCGAAGAGAATGGAAGCCCCACAGGCACACGACCCGCGTGTGTTTTGAGTGGTGAGACCAGGGAGTTATGGGTTGCTTTAATGGGCCTAAATTATCCATTACATTTGGTCCTCTTGCTGTATTGGGTTGAACCCAAAATAGGACCGTACCGTGCCTCAAATTGTCCATTCAATTCTATAGTCTTGTTTTAATGCTGAATTAATTAAATTCCCTTGGCCAGAAACATTTATAAATTAATTTTCATAAAAAACTTAAGCTTGAATTCAATGATTTAAGATATTTTTCTTCATAAATACCCTTCATTAATTATTGAGAGAAAGATTAAGAATAATTACGTTAAATTTAAAGCGAGTCGTGGGACAGTTTTGAAAAATCAACGCAAAGAGGAATAAATCTAAAAAGTTAAGCAAATTTTAATAATTTTTCTTAATATCTATGAACTACGTAATCGTGATTTATATTCAAGATCGGATATAATAATAAGCATTGTATATTTGTAATAAGCTTTTTTCTACAACTCTTAAAAAGATTAAAATAAAAACGATATAAGATTCATGGAAAAAGAAGTTTTTTATATAATTATATGTTATTTAGCAGTATAAATGTATGTTTAAGTAAAGTCATAAAAGGAAAACTTTGCTTAAAAATATATTGGGTGTTAAATTGTAAATAAGATGCTCCTGGAGTCGTCAATTAATTAAAATTAATAGTAAAAAGAAAAAATACGGTAACCAACTTGCGTGGTGGGGAGGAGTTGTCTCCATCGCCAAATATAAAATGCCAAGACCTGTTCTCCTAATGTAACATTCCGCACCGAATTTGATCATCGGTTAGTGGCCTTCTACGTTCTTCTTGTCCTCGTTCCTTATCGTGCTCCATTACAGGTAATTTCCCTCGCGTTTTTGTCATTAATCAGGCCATGATTTTCTTGTTACGATTATTAAAACGTTTTTTTTTCCCAACAACTTTTAAATTTCTAATTCCTGCCCTCTTGTGAATATGCATTTTTCTTCAACCGGGGTTAATTTTTCTATCGGATGTCCCCGCTTCCCGGGGATCATTTCTGAGCATTGTAATAGTTCATGGGGGATTTGATGAGTTTTCCTGTATTTTAGAGATGTTTAATATAAGGCATGGGGGTCATGGATGTTTTAACATCGCAAGGCATGCTTACGATTTGTATTGCTCTTTTATCTCGACCGTTCTGGTTATTATGGTCCTCGTGGCTTGCACTTAAAACCTGGGGATGGATATGTTTGTTCCTTTTTCATTGCTTTAATTTCCTATAATTCTCCTCCTTTCGCGTTGGAAGTGTGTTCTTTCTGGTCTATATATGTTGAAACTGTTTATGTAATCATTTGTTATTCTATAGATTTCTCTTTGAGAAGGAAGTTAGGATGGGTTGGCAGGTTTGTATCAAATGTCGTGGATTGGTACCAACAGTTCTTATCTCCGTACCTATGGTTACCACATGATACGGTATCCATCATATGTGGTGCTTTGAAGAGACTAACTCGAGTTTTGTTTGTCCTTAGATAACAATAAGATGCTGTATCTTATGATTGACTCGCATATTTATATCTGTGCTTTGTCTAATTTACGACAGTGCTGGGTGTTTGATTGAATCGGAAGGACATTGTTGGTTACAGATTAACTAAAAAGCAAGGGCAACTTTCATGTCTGAATTCGACATAAAAATCCCAACTGGTTTTGGTAGGTGAATTAGTTTTTAATCCCTGCGAGTTTTAACATTTCATCGAATGGAATGTGAGGGTTCAATCTGAATGATTTTGGGCAGATCCTTTTGCTGATGCAAATGCTGAGGATTCAGGTGCTGGGGCAAAAGAGTATGTTCATGTGCGCATACAGCAGCGTAATGGAAGGAAAAGCCTAACGACTGTTCAAGGATTGAAGAAAGAGTACAGCTATAGCAAGATACTCAAGGACCTCAAGAAAGAGTTTTGCTGTAATGGTACTGTCGTCCAGGACCCTGAGTTGGGACAGGTAAGGTCTCCTGTGTGGAAATGACACAACTCTGATATTTTGCTTTATACAAATTGCCATTATCATCTTCTTATGATGTATTGTAGGTCATACAACTTCAGGGAGATCAAAGGAAGAATGTTTCCACTTTCCTTGTGCAGGTAAATGATGAGCTCACCGCACTACTCTGATGCGTACTTGACTTGTTATTTTTAAGGTATAGTTTTGTGATCAAATTTTCCTCTGTGCTTTCACTAACAGGCTGGCATTGTGAAGAAGGAGCATATCAAGATTCATGGTTTCTAAGGCCTAAGCAGCCGTGGATAATTCAGTTGGATGTTCCATAGGTAGCGTTGGGCTATAATTAATTAGCCGTAGTACATATATATGTGGTTTGAGCTCAAGCAGCAGCCAATTACCATTAAGTTTTTGTTTTATGTAATTTGTGTTTTACTTATCTACGTGGCATGGGTTTTATGTATTGTGGCAAGACAGTCACCTGGAATAAATTAGCCATTTTCCCTTCATTTATGCGTGTATGATGGGGAGTTCAATTTGTCATAAAAGGAATTATAAAAGCAAATTAGAGCATTAACATCAAAGTGTAGTGCTTAATTAAATCAACGGTCAATATATATACTACTTCTGGTACTAATTATAAGACCTGGTTTACAGATTACAAACAAAGTCTTATAATTAGAATCAAGATGGTAATTCACAGACCAAATCAATAACAACAGCACACGGACTAGGAGAGAGAAGCCAAAACTGTTGGCTGCCGACAAATACCGGCTCTAGAAACCATCACTATAACACAACAGACTCAGCTTGAGCTTTGATGAAGAATCAAAGTCACATTCAGATACGTTAATCTCACATTACGTGCATCCACAAAACCCAGTCATCTTCGCGATAGTAACCATATAAAGATGCCTCTGCATGCTTTCTACTAAACCCAAGAAAAAAAAGGGGGGCGGAGAATGATCATAGAACATGATATCCCCCAACTTATTGATTTTTTTTTAGTGTTCATAGGAAATAATGTTGGGAATTAAATATTTAGTTCCTTAATGTCAAGAGATTTGATTATTCTAAGCTTAATACCAATTACGGAGCTAGCGTGTGCTCATACCAACTATGTTTAATTAATTATAATACACACACACACTACCTTAATTGTCAAATCCAACATTGTATTTTAATCCAAATATGAAATGCGTTAACGGTTATGAAATTAATTCGGCGCCAAACCGAGTCGTGTTTGTGTCCATATGCAGTGCTTCTTGCTTGTGCTTAATAAAGATCGCATAGCGGGATTCTTGATGTTAATTATTCATTAGTCAATTTCTCACAAAATCTCAGGAACGACTACTAACCCTCATGATTTCCTTTTCATATCCAAATATTCTCTGACTAGATCAACAAATAAAATGACAATTTGACCAATAAAAACCAGCAAAAAAATAAAGAAATAGAAAGACAAACTATTCTTATTTCGTTGTTCAGATCAAGCAATGTTTTATTCGTTTAAAAAATATATAAGTGCCCTAAGACAGTTAGGATACCCATAACAATTATATTCATTCTTATTAAAAGTATATTTTACCCGAAACATATTCTCACATTTTTATGTTGATGTTATAAATGTTGTCTTGAAGAGGATATACGTTTAATTTATTATAAATTTTCATTAAATTACTTCGGATTTTCGGTTTCATAATACATTACATATAGTTAAAACATATATATGGTGCATATACTTAAGGGCACCTAAGATCTACAGCAGCCCAAACTTTCATCAAATTAGGTGCAAATATATGTGTGTATATCACATATATGAGTATGACGCAAAATTTAACTTTTGGAAGTGAAGTATTGTCTTTCCTTCTTTTTTTTAATTAATTAATGTAACGTTCCAAGGGACAGCGAATAACCGCAAAATTAATTATATTGAAGTATAATAAGTCCATTATATTATTGGTTAGTTATACGTAGTTAGATTAATTAAAAAAAATACTTTAGCCATATCGTATTGAGGTGGTTGATATATATTAAACATATAATAAATTGATTTTGAAAAGTCAGACGTGTACATATACAAAGACACCTCAATCACTGCGCTTTGAATTTTACACAAAGTCGATATAAGCAGATATGAACGAAATCCATTCCGTTGGAAATCAATGAAAACATATGGTTGTGTGTCAGTTGACAGATTATAATGAAGGCAGCAGGGACACCTACTGTTAAGAAAAATGGGTCCAATTGATAAGAATAATTCGATTATTATTTTATAAGGGTATATAGTTTCGAATCTTGCCATCGCCTGCAGGCCAACGTGTAAATCTCAGTGATAGCTAATTTATATGTACTTTTATAGGCACTTATAAAATCTTGAATTTTTTTCATGATTTTAACAAGTCTCCGACCCCAACTCTATCTCTCTTAAAAAATTAAAAAATAAAGTTCTTGTCATTTAAACAAGTAATTAAGAATTCAGATTTCAATTAGCTTATTAGTTGAAATAGTTTTACTTTAAAAAAAAAAACTTTAACACAAGCTGAGATAAACTTGTCTCACATGCATATTTTCCAATATTATAAAATTATTTCTAAAAAATTAATCTAAATCTAGATTAAACATTTGAGGCGTAAAGTTGTGGAAGGCAATGAAAAGTGGAAAAGAATAAATAGAGGCAAGAATAGAAACATACGACGACGTATGACATCACCAATCATTGGCCCTGAAATTATACGCACTAATCACAGATAATACAGTGTACATTGCTGGGTTAAAAAGCATTATGATAGATAATTTGTTAATGATTCATAGAACTCTGCCTACCTTGTGATTATTATTATATACGAAGCATTATTATGATATAGCAATGTCGAATTAATTAATGAATGAGAGAGTTAGAGGCAACATAGTATATGATGATTAAATGGGAGGCCTGTAACAGTAAGCAAAACATCTATACGATGAAGTTGCTTCATTTGGGGTGCAAAGAAGAAGAGGTCCGAATCCCAAAGAGAGACACTACGTGATTAGCACGATAGCCATTGTTCCTCTTGTTAATTAATTAATTCATATACTTGTGTGTCTTATTTTATAGTACTATATAGCAGTAGTTTATATTTTATATATGTATACGGACAAAAGCCTGGTAGGGTGGCCATTTACGTGAATATATATACACACAGTAACAGAATGTCTGCAGTAATTAATACTTATTAACTATAATAATATCAGTTTACACTGAAATAGGGTAATTATTAAAGACTTAATTTTATAGAAATAGCGGCGTGTGTGTTTGTGTGGAAAAGAGTTCATGTTGTTGAGCAACGAAAACGTGGTCGTTTTTATCTTAATTGCTTCTCTAACTTGACTTCTTTAATTTTGCAATCACGGGCCATAGCAACCAGTTATATGATTTGTAAATAAACACTGTCACGGGGAGACAAGACACCAGCATGTTTTCTAAAAATGCACAACATCATCATTATTAGAACCATTAGTATAACAGAAATTCTTACACATGTTTTGTTTTTTAAATTAACTCAATCGTTTGTTCTTTGCCTTTTTAATTTAATTGTTCCCTTTCTGAACAAAGCATAACGAATTTAAAGTAGTACTGTATTAACCTTGGATATGAGTTTTCACATTCATTTGCCACAAAAATTTTAATATAATCATGATGCGCAATTTTTTTTATTTTTGCAAGAGAAGGGTCACCACTTTATAAAACTACACATTCATTTTGAAAAAGTCATATTTAATTGAAGAATCAAAGATCAAATAATATTAATATCATTTGGCCAAAAAAGATGCTGTGGATATGAAGAAACTACCAAATATAAGTTATTTTTATAGCTGTTATAAAAAATTTAAAACAACATATTAAATTAGTAGAATTTTCATATGGATGACGTATTAAAGCAGTGCATATATATAGCAATTTGATCACAACTGCTCCATATATAGAGGATAATTGATGGGGGAATAATTAAAAGGAGGTTATTATGGTGGTGGTGGGGTCACGATTTGAAAAATGAAAAGGAATATGAGGTTTCTTCTGTTCTTTTATTTATTTATTTATTTTTTTTTGTGGTGGACCCAATTTCCGCAGGAAGACACATGATTCAATTCCTCTATTAAAAGAATGTATTGTTCCATTATATAATTTGTAATTGTAATTGTTATATTCATGCGCACGAAGTAGCTAGCTAGATATATATAAGACACGCACGCCACCCTGGTGATTCTTTCCAAGTAATCTCCATTATTACTAATGGCCAAATAGGAGCTTACTATCTACACGGTTTTTTCTATGGATTGGCTTCTTTTATTTGGACGATGATTCAATGTTTCTGAACCATAAACCTCTTGCTGATTTTAGTTTGTTTCAATTCCTGCCGTCATTAATTTCTCATTTTCAGTCAAATATACGTTCTTAGGGGGAAAAAAACAATTAAATTGGACACGTTCATTTGTGAAACGCTTTTGCAAGAATATTATCGTGTTTGATCGATACATATGTTTTAAAAAATATGCTTATCTCATGTTATTAGAAATTTTAATCTACTACCAATGATTGAGTAACAGAAACTTGAATTTTTATAAACTAAGTCAATGGTTCGAATTTGATAAATGAGGATGATTATGTTGGGAGACTTTTTAATTATATATGCTCAAGATAGCATCAAGATATCTTATAAATGTATATAAGAATAACGCATAATTAAGAAAATAGAGGGTAAAATGGTAAAATCTTGATTAGGGCAGGGTAAGTAAAGATTTTTCAAGAATACCCTTTATTTCCCTGTTTAATTTTTTTCTTTCTACTTTTAAGAAAATTTTGCTTTTTTTTCCACTTATTTCCATAGGGAAAATACTGTATCGCTCCAAAAAAAAATCTAGTTAAACACTTTGATTTTCTCAAAATAGTGTTTCTTTTGAAGGCTAGTTAAGTTTATGCCTGTTTTTACCGTGAAAGTAGAAGTTTCTTTTACAAAAGGTGATTTGGTGCCTTTCCCAAAGAGGTCACTAACCAGCTTAATTACTTGGACTATTTTAATTATTTTATTTCACACAGCTAGGCATGCCGTCTTGTTGAGTTGAACTGTTTCATTGTCGATTTTGTTTAATTCGAGCACGTTTATTGTAATTAGAAGATAAGAAGATTAACTACTTCTAGATAGCGCGATGAAGATTAGACCCAAAACAGTGATAATTAAAAGAATTTGTTCAAGCAAACCCTTCTGTACGTTCACCTCTTTCCGCTATATCGGACTTTGCGTGTGAGTTTTAATTTACAGTCAAAGTACGTCAAATAATTAAACCTTTCTAATCTGATGAGCTTCGACAATGATTCATTGATAATTGAATTGAATGTAGATTTACTTTGCATGCGTGTGATTTAACAAAAAGGCTGTGATTAAATTATCAACAGTCATGGAAAAATGCCTAATTAGTGATAATACTCATAATAAAGTTGAAGTGGATCCTAATTGTCTGTTTAATTTAAGCTCTGAAATAGACCTCGGATCTACCTCCTCAGACACAAATCACATCATGAATTATTGTGGTTGTTGCTACTATAAACATGACTGCTTACTTAACGCATGATGTTAACCAATTTTTAATCATAATTATATAGATAATAATTGTAGCATTCCCTTGATGTTGACCATAATGGCTGGGCCCTACTTCCTATTAACTTGTGTACGTACCATAGAAAATAACCCAAGATGAAGCATGTCGCTTCTCTGTGATATTTCCCAGTGTTTAAACAGTTAGCTAATGACATGAAATTAACGCGATTATCTGATATATGTGTGTGAACTTTAATATAAATTTGGCCTAATAAATATAATTAAGAAAGTTGTTCTAATAAACTTGATTATATATATTCTAGACAACAAGAGGAGGAGGAGTAGATATGTATGAATGTGGTTATTAAGTCTGCGCGCGTCGATGGGGTTCTTAAGTACTAACCTGTTATAAATGCTGAAGCACATGGAGGGGTCTCCTTGCAGCTCTTGCTCCTATCTTTATGATTTATTAAATGAATGGCTTGTAGAGGGTAGGACGAATTAATTGTATTTTTTTTTTTTTCAAAACTTGTCCTTTCCATTGAACAAAGGTTTGGATATTATATTTCGACGAATCTCTTTTGATGTTACAAGGAAAACTCTCTCATCTTTTGGATTTCAGTCTTGTAGATTTTTTTTTATCTATTCCAATAAGTAATAATCAGGAATGTTCCTCACTTAAATAATGTGTTAGGTTCATCACATCAAATATATATATGTATATATATGTATATTCATGTATTTCAAAATAAATTAAATAAGATCGATATCAGCTAGGGTGGAAACTGCTTGAAAGTTGTGCGCGAGGGTTTTAATTAAAATTATTTTCTTTTCTTTATTCCAATAAATATTTTCACGAATTTAAATGGTATCAATATCCATTCTTGCGACTAATCTTGTTTCCCACCAGTTCTTCTACGTTATGACGACTAAATTTGATGCTTGTTCCATCACCGATAACTTGTTTGAAATTTTCAGTTTAGCAAACAAATGTAGGGACATATTTCAGGTTAGAAAATTTCAATGTTTGCGGTTGAAAATGACCCAGAGTAGCCGAATTGTGAAATCATATTAATCATTCAGACATAATTAAGATCTGGGGCAAATTCAATATATAACCGCCAACGTTTTTTTACGGGAAAAAAAAAGTGTCGATATTCTTATGCTTATGTACAGTTAAAATAAAGAGTGTAGTAAAAATTATACTCCTCCGATCACAAATATAAGACCCTTTATATACATTATATAAGGGTTTTGAGGAGTTTATGAAATGAATCTAAGCAAGTGGGAACTTGTTACACCGTGTGACCCACCCTGTTCTTCACTTCCACTACCCTACCATTTGTTTACCAGCATCCAATAGCCGCCTTAAAACTTTAAAGTATCTAAAATTCACTCTCAGTTTATCAGTTTTGGAATCCTCGGGTTTCCCAAACAATAATATCGTCTTAATCGACTTTTCTTCTTTCTCTTTCTTTGATCAAATCTACAGAGCGATGCAGAAAGAATTCCAAATTTTCAAGAGAGTGATATCTTATATATCTCTAAATCTGGACACAAAGTTATCAACAGGTTGCTTCACACTGATGAGTATGTTACTACGATCGATTGACACAACCATGGGTCATGATCTGTATACAGTCCCACTTGTTGGAGGAACACAAAAGAAAAGCAGACAAGGGATATATATATATATATATATATAGAGAGAGAGAGAGAGAGAGAGAGAGACGAAAGTATGAGTCAGCCAAAATAATGAACCAGCATGGACAAAGGAACCAGGCAGAGTCCCCTTTTCTTCAGGTCTGTGCAGTGAATAGCACTCTTTTTCTTTAAATTCCCTGGCTGCTTATCATCATCATCATCATCTATCTCCGATTCTGGATAATGTTCTGCTCCTCTGAATTCCTTGGCCTGCACAATCATCGTCATAAGCCACATGACTCGGTTTCAGGACGGAAGAACCCTTCCTCTTTTATTTTTTTCCCCCCCTGGATATTAAAGAAGAAGGGCATGACATTAATAAATCAAATTCCAGGTTTACCATGGAAGCGGCAACATCCGTTTGATCATCAACCTTTCTGGAGCTCGTTTCAGTGGGTTGCAGGTCCCCAACCTAATGGTAAGAGAAAGCAAAGAAGAAGAAAGGGTTAATTAATGAGGAAAAATTAAGAATTAGAGAGGAAGGAAATAAGAAAGCAGGGCAGTTAGTAATGAACGTGCCTTGGGACTATTGACAGGGGAGCTGGCAGTGTCCTCGAGAGGGTCATCCTGAGAAATCTGTTTGGTTCTGGTTTTCTTGAAGGTAAGCTTGTGAGGAAGATGATGGGGGTGAGAGAATTTGCAAGCGGCAGAAGAAGCAGCATCAGAGAGAAGAGAAGAGCCGCCAACGCTGAAGCAGGAATCGTTGGAGAAATCTTGCAGGTAAGAAGTCCAGCCACTTTCCTCAGAAGAAGAGAGCGATTTTTGGCGAAGAGGAGGAGTGAGAGAGTGGTCCATTTGGGCATGAGAAGGAGAAGAGGAGGAGGGATTTATAAGAGAAAGTGAAAGGGGGGAGTGGGCCAAAGGGTGATGAGCAAGTTAAACGAAGACCTGAAACTGGGAGGGAAAAAGAGAGGGAGGGAGAACGTGCAGAGACGACACAGGTGAAAGGGACGGAGGACAGGGCTGGGGGTTTGACCTTTGTGGTTCACAATGGATTTCGGCCGAGAATTGGTAGCCCATTACACCCTTTTCAACAATTCTCAATTAATGAGACTAAATAACAAACCCTCATTTGCATACGTGGACTCATTCATCGATCCCATACCTCGCCTGATTCCAAAATAAATGTTATTATAAATTCGTTATGTTACATGTCCACACTGAACCAATGCCAGTTTTTCCCGTTTATATATATTTCGATTCATTGTCATGTGTTCTGCTTGCAGATTTGCTTCCCGTTTCAAACAATCTGCAGTGAAGCTGAATTCCCAAATTTTATTAGTCAGATGAGATACAGAATTAGCATCAATATGGGCACCGGCGACTATATATGGACAACCCAGTTCGTGGCTTTATCCAACATCTGTATATTGTTTTTGTGAAGAACTGAGAAGTTCAGACTCCCTATTAATAATATCCACTCAGTTCATCTAATTTAATCATCTGCCTCTCGTCGTTTTTATTCGACACTTATAGTGGAAGGCCTTTATGAGACCCCAGAAATATATGGACTGTTTTTTTTTTCCCCTTCTTATTCTCAAAACAACTTAGTAAAATTGTTTCTTAGAATAAGTTTTGAATGAAAAAAAAAAAACTCGTTTGCATAATAATTTTAAAAAATCAAATTTAAAAAAATCATAAAAAATTATACTGCACAGTAATAATATAGCCGGATAGTAAGTGAGAAAAGAGAAAAAATTTTCAAAATTTTTTAAACAAAAAATAAAAAACACAAAAACAAAATCAAGAAAACATATTAAAGTTGTTTTGGTTTTTTTAGTTTTTAAAAATACCTTTTTGTTTTTTAAAAATAATCAGCTAAAAATAAATTACTAAACAAGTTTTTTTTGTTTTTCTGTTTTTAAAAATAAAAAAATTAAAACAAAAAACTAAATAAGCCCATGATATTTCTGAACATGGCGTACCGTGACCTTTTTCAGCTAGGGAAACCTTTTTTTTCTTTTTGGGTCCAAAGCTAGTGAACGCTCTAACATTTCAGTTTCTGAATGTTTAATAAATTGGGCTTTGTAATGGGTCAGACGACATGAACTGAGATCTGTTCCGTCCCAAAACTTAAATGGCCAAGTTTGGGCCTTGCGAGAGTGAATAATGGACCTTTGACCAATTCTGGATTTGGTGGACAAATTGCGTCCCATGCAATCTAAAAAAATGGAAGAAAAAAAATATTAATGGGTTACATGTAGTTCAACTTCTTACCCTCTAAGTTGTACTTTTAACTTTTCTATATAATATCTCTGGTATTTAAAATATAAAATTTGATTTGGTTTAATTTGACTAGTTCCTCCCTCATTAGTGATCATGAATCGATGATTTGATCAAAATCTCTGTTCTGGACATTAAAAAAAAGCTCTCTTTTCTGGCCAACGAAAGAAATCTATATGAAACAAAAGAAACCACAATTCTAGTAAGATCCAAAAAATTACTGTTTTGAGAAGCTAAATAAAAGGATGACGTTTTCAAATATGGGGGTTGTTGGGTTTGACTGGGAATTCCAAATCTAGGGCTCTATGATACTTTACTTTTCGAAGCGAAAGACGACAAACATGGAATTGGGAGCCACAGGCACTTGCCTTTGCCCTGAGGGTCATGTCAGCCACAGGCCCATGCAAGCTTGCGCCACCCATGCCCTACCCCAAATGAACTTGCCATATATTTTTGTCACATCCCATCTCTATCTGCCACAAGATTAAAATTTTAAAAATAAAATGCCTATGTAATAAATGGAATGCCCATCTAACCCAGAAGACAGTGTAAGCAAATTAAAGGGGAAAAATTTGAAAACGAAATCGCAGAGTCAAACGCTAAAAGAAGGTTAATATATATGACCATGACATTTCCTCAGAGTAAATAGAGATACCCAGAATATGATGATTACTACCTTCCAACTTCTCCGTTTAGATTTCACCTTCGTGTTCCAACAGTTTAACCTTTGAGGGGGAAAGAGAGGGAGAGATACATAGAAAGCTATATGCCTACAGATACATTAATTAAAGAGAGCTGAATCTGATGATATCATCACGAGAACTGTACGTAGGTATAAGGATCGAATTGGTAGGAGCAAGAGAGAATGTTAATTCAAGTCCCGTGTGATCATGAAATCATTCCTCAATTAAATACACAAAGCCATATATGCTATAGGTCGAGGGAGAGGAATTATTTACATCACAGGAGTTCAATCGAACAAATGTTATTAATAAAGACTGGGAGTTTAATAAAAAGGTACAACCAAAAGAGAAGAGCTTGAGTTTATTAATTTAATGGCAGACAAGGACTGGTGGCTCAGATATTACCACCTAAAGTTGCTGTGGTAATGTTGTGGCGGGTACGTACGTACGTATGTGCATTTTCCACACTAGCAACAATTCTTTTTTTCCGAAAAGTATGCTTCTGTTGTTTCAAATCTTTGAATTAACGTCTGTCATACTGTTGATGACGGTCATATATAAAAATGACTTTAAAGTGTCAAATTTGACTTTCCAGTAATATTTTTTACTATTTCAAGTCTTAATTATAAAACTTATTTATAGACTAAAAACGGATCTTATAATTAGGATTAGAAGTAGTAATTAAGAATCACTCATCACTTTTTAATTACCATTTAGATTTAACATCGATTATACCCTAGAGAGGTGGCAAAGCCAGCCCTCCCAGCATCATAAAACTGAGCGCACATGTGCATGAGATTACCTATACATAGCTCTCAATATAATATTTGAATATGTTAATTTGGACTCGCCGAACATATGGATTTTGAGAAATATCTTCAAAAAAGGAAACACACTTTGCTAATTATATTGCAATGAAGCTTTTAATGAAATAACTCAAGTGTTTTCGTGCACGAATACTTAGCTTGTATTGTGTTTAAAAATATCATTTCCTGAATACAAGCCTCAAAATGGATCACTCTGTTGGTCTTCTCCAGATCAGACATCATCGGGTTGGTAACTAACTTGGTTTGGTCTGGTTCGTGCACACTCCTAAAACAATATATGGGTTTGGATCAATTTATTTTAAATGATTTTGTGTGGGATGAAGTAAATATTTTTTTAAAAAATTATTTTGTAAAAACACGAAGGTATTTTAGTTATTGCTTCAAAACAGCAGCGAAATGAAACAGGAAGTGAGAAGCGCATAGGGAACGGTACAGGAAGTGGGGCATCGTTGACGTGCAAAGCCAACGCTTCATGGGTATTCTGCGCACTCCGCTGACGACTGCCTCCTGAAATTTGCTGTTTTTTTTTTGAAGTTTGACTTTCGGGTGAGTTGTCCCACGCGCTGAGGGTGAGTGGAATTTAATTTGAATAGAACGATGCATGCAGGTATTAATTATGATGATGAGTATAGAATGAGTTGACAAGATTCAAAAAGAAATAACGAAGAGGAGGGAGCGCGAGAAAAGCATGAGCACAGTAAATGGGTTCAGAAGGCATTCATGAGTGGTGCGTCTCTCTTCCCACTCATTCCTTTCCCTCCTTAGCTTCCTCAAATCACATTAGCCTGATTTTTCAAAATACGAAATAAGTATGCAAAAATAAATTTATTACAATTTATTTAAAAATACTTTTTAAAGTGTTTATGAGGGCTGTTAAACTCCCCACCAATCATACAATTATATTACCGTGTACATATAATCTGACGAACATGATAATCCTACTTTTCTTTCACATTGATTGATCAATTACTTGCATTTATGAAAAAGAAATCCATTCGTTTTATAATATAACTTAAATAGCTGGTAGTTGTCCAGAGGTTTATATTGGAGATCAAATTAAAGGAAGTATATACAATGTTTCGAAGCTACCCTTTATTAAACTCAATAAGCTCTTCATCCCATTTCAAAAGCAAGAATAGTGGGAGTGTTACCATTATGAAACATATATCTTTCAAAAAATAGTAATGGGTTCTCTACAAATTTTGTATAAGGTGTTATATTAAAGACGATTAAAGTTCTTGGGAAAACAAAAAAGTTCTTACAAGTAAGTTCTGCTTATGTATTACCACCGGTTTTTAATACAATGTAAACAATAAGAATAGTGATGGTTAGTATTTTTCTTTGGCTTGGCAAGCTCCACGTTCGTAGGCTAAATCCAATTAATATAATCATTTTAATTTTAATTTTAACTTAAAAGAATCAGATTTGACCCTCCCGGCATGCATGTTCTGGTCGATCAGTTCGAGGGAGTTGATTTCCTATTGCCAGAGAAGAAAAAGAGCGAGAAGGAGCATTCACCTGAAATTCCTGATTGTACGTAGTGTCAAGGGACCATTCGTCGTCTTTTCCTGGAATTTATATCCACTCATATAATTAACTTTCCATTCTCTCCTTTTTTCCTCCAATAATGCATTTCGTGCATTTATAGTTTAAGGTAAGGCCTAGTATTTTATGTCAATTTGTTTCTTGACGTAGTCGTATTATATTTATTACCAAAATCATTATCAATGGTCAATCTTGCCCGGCTCATTGATTCCATGAAACAAAACAACCATTTCAATTTCTCTACTATCTTTATTTCTCAAGCTCGTGGGACGTCAAGTATCTCAATTTCTCCCCTGTCAAGAAAATGCGTCAAAGCCAACTTTCCAACTTTTTTTTCATAAAAAATTACTACCTCCGATCTTTAATGTAAGAGTCAGATAAATAATTTGAAGAAATTAAAAAAATTAGTAAATTATTATTTGTAACAAATATGTGTTGACTTTTGTAAATTATTCTTATTCAATCATATACATTAAAATTATACTTGGATGAAAATACCTAACAATCAATAGGAATATTTTTAAAAACATATTATAAATTTGAGAGACAAAACAAATTGATGTATATTTAGAACAGAACAGAAAGTATTCTATAAACATAAGACCAACATCCAACTTGTTAGCATTAGGATACGCATGTTGTTTGAAAAACTATGCAAATCGTGATATATATGTTTACTTATTGTTTTTCTATCCACCCTCTATTTTCTGTTTTCTCCTTTATATTTCAAAAATATTTTATACTCCCTTCAATTCTTATATAAAACCTAGTTTGAAAGTTGGATTTGATTTTATATAAAATCAAACTTCAATTTATTCTGTCTTCTATATTTATTATTTTTTTTCTCAAATCAATTTATCAAATTCATCAACCAACATTTTTAATCTAATAATGTTTCTAAGTAGTAGTTTAGAAATATCATGCTTTTATACGGAAATATAAAAACGCATTTTAATGTACGAGTATATACGCATTTCAGCATACTACATGAATCCAAATTCAAAACATTTTCTGGTCAATTTTTTTGGGGTTAAAAAATCGAAGTCATTCGTCAACCGCATTTAATTGACTACGATGATGCGATGCAATGCAATTAATTAAAGCATCATCCATTTAAGTTACGTTCCTTAAAATACCGAATTAATACGGCCGATATAGCGATCGAGTTTCTCTGGCCGGAATAATCGGCTCCTACACAGTCCTGACTCCTGACCCCTGGCTTCTTGTATTAATCAATTCGAATAAATTTCTTTATAAAAATAAATTCTGCTTACAACTTACTCATATGGTTGGAAATTAATGGATTTGGGGGGGGAGGAGGAACAAAAGGTTCTAGTATTAACTAGTCTATACCATGCAGAAAGAGAAGCGGTGTCAAAATTAATATAGCATTCATTACATCGATTTGTTCATTCGTCCATAATTTTCCCGCGCTAAAAGCAGTAAATTCCCCCCCAAAAAAAAACTTCAACTTTCAATTCCAAACAAATACGTTTATTTTATATATAGATAATTAGTATGGAGGAAAAAGAAAAGGAGAAAAAATATGACGATCGAGGAGGCTTCGTAGCCGTCGCTCACCATCAAAAGTACGGATTTTTATTTATTTATTTATTTTCCCCAAAATCACAAGGCGCAAGGGCAAAAGTTTGTAATGGAAAGAAAAAAAAGAAAAAAAATGCTTTGCATATCTCTCTTTCACACTAGCAATTACACCTCCTTCGCCTACCATTAAATGCAATTGCACCCTCTCAATACGCTCTGCAATTACTCATCACTGTCATATTTTTCTCCATCTGTTGCCTCCTTTACCTCTTTCAATTCCTTGTCTTTTCTTCCTCCTTCCTCTTCCTCTTCCTCCCCCGTCCCTTTCCTCTCTGTCAACAAGCTTTCTGGCTACCAGCTGGATCATGCCTCCAGCAAACTCTTCGTCTCTTGACGGTTATTAGCGCTTACCGTAACTTTCTGAGATCGAACGGCTTTTCCAAAAGGGTCCTCTTTTAGCCCCAGAACGGATCTTGATCGCCTTCAACAGAACTATTGCTGATCACTGGTAACTGTTAAGTGTATTTCTGCACAAGTTCTATTAGACCTTCATGTATATTTACGGCCTACAGATCACTTGTGTTGAATAAGGAAATCGTCGCAAAACACTGTATTCAACTTCCTTTTCTTGATGAAGGAAGTTTGATGTGTTTGGGGTATAAAACATGAGACCTTCTCTCTTGCAGACGAGGCCACGTTGTAATGCCTGCAATTTCACGGTCTTTGTTTTTTCTTCTTCTTTGTAGTGCCTCCATACCATCGGTCAACAGCTCAGCAACTCAACCCCAAAAGTTCTTCATTCATAATAGGCATCCTATCAGTTCTGGCTAGTGGGTACTGAGACAACTGAAAGTTAGAGAAAGAGGAAATACTGCTTTTGGTAGTGAAAATATGCCTGCCGGTATGATGATTCCGGCGAGAAATATGACCTCGGTGATGGGAAGGAACGGCAACGTTGGTGGGTTTTGGATCATCCTCAGGTCTCACTCTCGGCCAGGTCGGTGCTTCACTTTCAGCCCACGTGTCTCTATTTTGTCTCCCCAAGGTCTCTTCTCTCGATTTCCCTCCCCGGCCCCCTTCTTTTTTCACCTCACGTCCTCCATATCTTTCCCCAAAATTCAGATACTAATTTGCTGGCTGCGATTAGATTCATTTTTCTGCTTTCTTCGCATTTCGGCGTTCTTCTTAAACCTTGTTAATTTTCTGTTTCATGAGAATATCGCAATACTTTACCCGTTTTAGTGAAGTTTGATCTCACCGAAGCGGAGTAATTCACGTATTATACCAGGTAAATCGTTCTCGATATTCGGAAACCGCGTCATCCTTTCTTCTCTCACTGTTCAAATCTTCTTACTTTTACATCATTAGGTTTACCCCACTGAAAAAACTAGTCAAATCCCTTTCCGCACGACTTTTTTAGTTGTCAAAAATAATTGTAAAATCCTGTACTGTGTGAACATAAGTAAGTATAGTATGTGTTAGAAAACGTTGTTTTCTAGTTTCTTTTTTGAGTGGTACTATTTTGTGGTATTGTGTTTGTTAGATTGAAAAACCATAAGCCTTGGGAATCTTAAAGATCTGTAGATATGTTCCAGCCAAACATGATGGAAGGTCAGCTCCTCCCATTGGACATGGCTCCCAACACCTCCGAGAGCGATGTCCCCCGCATCCGAGAAGACGACTTCGACAGTGCCACCAAGTCCGGCAGTGAAAACCAGGAAGGCGCCTCTGGCGACGACCATGATCCCCGTCCCAAGAAGAAGCGCTACCACCGCCACACTCAGCACCAGATCCAGGAAATGGAAGCGTGAGAATGCTAACCCGACACAACACATCTACTTTCTTCTTCCTCTCAATTTCCCCATACATACTGACATCTCAAAGATGCGAACTATATTTTATTCTATTTTCTAGTTTCTTTAAGGAGTGTCCGCATCCAGATGACAAGCAGAGAAAGGAACTGAGCCGGGAATTAGGGTTAGAGCCATTGCAGGTCAAGTTTTGGTTCCAAAACAAGCGAACTCAGATGAAGGTACGCTTATGGAATGTTTTGGGTGCTAAACCCCTTAAATATATATATGATATGTTGTGTTAATTATTACAGACCCAACATGAGCGGCAAGAGAACTCACAACTTAGAGCCGAAAATGAGAAGCTTCGAGCGGACAACATGAGGTATAGGGAAGCTCTTAGCAATGCCTCATGTCCAAATTGCGGTGGACCAACCGCTGTAGGTGAAATGTCTTTTGATGAGCATCATTTGAGGATGGAAAATGGTCGCCTACGAGAAGAGGTACAATAATCCAAAATTTTGGAACTTATTGTTCGAGTAATGAAGCTAAGTACGTGTGTGTATACCCACACCTTATATTAAATGTGACTCATTTTTGTTGCCGTTATGTTCAGATTGATAGGATTTCAGCAATTGCTGCAAAGTACGTGGGGAAGCCAGTGGTGAACTATCCACTGCTTTCCCCAACAAGTATTCCTCCGCGGCCATTGGAACTTGGTGTAAGTGGTTTTGGTGGGGACGTATATGGAGGTGGAGATGTTGTTAGGTCTATCAGCGGGCCTAGCGAAGCCGATAAGCCAATGATAATAGAGCTAGCTGTGGCTGCCATGGAAGAGCTGGTGAGGATGGCACAAATGGGTGAGCCATTATGGATGACCACTCTTGACGGAACTACCACAGTCCTTAACGAGGATGAATATATCAGAATTTTCCCCCGTGGCATTGGTCCAAAACCTGCTGGATTCAAGTGTGAAGCTTCTAGAGAAACTGCTGTTGTTATCATGAACCATATCAGTCTTGTTGAGATCCTCATGGATGTGGTAGGCACATATCAGGGCTTCTGCGGTCCTATTATGTGGTTATTTTTTCTTCCTTTTAGTGTTTACTACATTATATGTGTTCTAGACTTGACATTTTGTTTTAATCACCAGAATCAATGGTCCACGGTGTTCTCGGGTATGGTCTCAAGAGCAATGACCCTGGAAGTATTATCGACGGGGGTGGCTGGGAACTACAATGGAGCCTTGCAAGTGGTAGAGACTTATGATTTAGAACTTCCCTTACTGATATTCTGTGAAATTAATAGCACATCATTACTTTGGCAATTCAAAGCACAGAGAAAACCGAACTTTTGATGGTGCAGATGACGGCAGAGCTACAAGTACCTACACCTCTAGTGCCAACTCGAGAGAGTTATTTCGTAAGATATTGCAAACAGCATGGGGAAGGGACATGGGCGGTGGTGGATGTATCGTTGGATAATTTGCGGCCTAGCCCTTCAGTGAGATGTAGAAGAAGGCCTTCCGGCTGCTTAATTCATGAAATGCCTAACGGCTACTCAAAGGTACGCAGTTAACAAGTATATATAAGTTCTGGTATTATTGTTCAATTAATAATGACTTGACGATGGCGTAGGTGACTTGGGTTGAGCATGTGGAGGTGGACGATAGAGGAGTTCATGATCTATACAAGCAGCTCGTCAGCTGTGGACATGCTTTTGGGGCAAAACGTTGGGTGGCTACTTTGGATCGACAATGCGAAAGGCTTGCTAGTTCCATGGCAACAAATATTCCCCCCGGTGATGTTGGGGGTATGTTTCCTTAACTACTATTTCTATATGTAGCTAAATATAATGTCTTGTAATTAGAAAGGACTAGGGTTAAGTAAAGCGGATTAATCATTGATGGGAGTTGGATTTTGATTGTTGTGTGTTGTAGTGATAACGAATCAAGAAGGGAGGAAGAGCATGCTGAAACTGGCAGAGAGAATGGTGATGAGCTTTTGTGCAGGGGTGAGTGCTTCTACTGCTCACACCTGGACTACACTGTCTGGAACTGGAGCTGATGACGTAAGGGTAATGACCCGTAAGAGTGTGGATGACCCGGGAAGGCCTCCCGGCATTGTTCTTAGTGCTGCAACTTCTTTTTGGCTTCCAGTTCCACCTAATAGAGTTTTTGATTTCCTCCGTGATGAGAATTCCAGAAATGAGGTATATGTCATGCAACCTTCACATTTGTTCGCTCTACGTATATGGCTCAAAGTGTGTGTCCCTTATGCATCGTACTATTGATCTGTTTTGATTAACGTGCACTTTGAATCCCCGTTATATTATAACAACAGTGGGATATTCTTTCGAATGGTGGAGTAGTCCAAGAAATGGCACATATAGCTAATGGCCAGGACACAGGGAATTGTGTATCTCTACTTCGGGTAAATGTGAGTTCACAGCTGGTAACTATTGCGAACCTTATTATCATTTTCCGGAGACCATGTAGTAAATTTGAATAATAACGTGGATATTTATATAACTGTAGAGTGCGAATTCTAGCCAAAGCAATATGTTAATATTGCAAGAAAGCTGCAGAGACACAACGGGGTCGTTTGTGGTATATGCACCAGTGGATATAGCGGCCATGAACCTGGTTCTAAATGGAGGGGACCCTGATTACGTGGCCCTTCTTCCTTCTGGATTTGCTATACTTCCAGATGGAACCACGGGACACGGTGGATCTCTCTTGACTGTTGCCTTCCAAATTTTGGTTGACTCAGTTCCCACAGCGAAACTTTCTCTTGGATCCGTTGCCACGGTCAATAATCTCATTGCCTGCACTGTTGAGAGAATTAAGGCTTCTTTATCCTGTGAAGCTGCCTAATGACTAATTTGTCAATTTGGTAAGCTGAGCTATGACCCTTCTTGTCCAGCCTGGTTGCTGTTATTAATTTGTGTAATGGTCTGTTTGATTGGTTGGTTGTGTTGCAGTTTAATTAGGAGAATGAGAAGACGTGATGTGCGGAACTTCAGCTTATATATAGAGAGGACGAACGAGGACAAGTCAAGAGCGCACCTTATTTGCATGAGCCCTTCTCTGTAGTTGAAAAGATTACTGAGAGGATTAAGGTTCGGGATTTGACTTCCCTCCTATTTACCCAAAATGTTATATGAGAGTTAAATTAAACCCTGCTCGTTTAACTACTCCCTATTCTATTCAAGACTACGTGGTTAGGGTGAGCTAGCTTTTTGGATGACTAGGACTTTATAGCTTTCGTGTTACCTCCATTACTATATGTGTCTGTCCTTCTTCAATTGTTATTTTTTCCTTGTGTATCAGAATTAAGCACTAGGTGGTGGAAAGCTTGCACCCACTAGTGTTCACTCGTTAATTTTTCTCACTATCTATTTTACCCATTTTCAAGTTTTGGAATCAATTAATGTTGCTGCTTGCTGGTAATTAATTAAGTCGCTTTCGTTTCGTTTACGTAATTCTCTTCAGTTTGCTTTTTTTGTTCTTTGTAGTGGAAATGTTGGATAATCCAACCAGTTTGGCCTTGCAGAGAAAGAAAATTTTAAATTTTTATTATTTTACGAATGGCTATCAGATTATTAGTCACAATTTTAAAAATTATATATTACTGAACTGTTTAATTGTCATTATTATTGAATCGGTTGCAGTTATATAAGCACAACTATACAGTCATAATATTTTAGCCCAGACTACCTCTAACTTTTTGTTTTGATCGTATGGCCAAAGCGATATGCAAAAAGATATTGACCGACAAATATTTAATTTAAAAACCTTGTGTATAGTAATGCAAATTAGTGCACAAAATCGGGCCTGCATTCGCTCATCAAGTGAGCTCCCAGTGCTCATCAAGTGATGAGAAATCTGGCCGTACAGATCTAATCTGACGGTCCAGATTTAATATTTTAAATAATTACAAAACGAAAAAATTATTTTTTAAAAATATGATAGTTAAGAGATTATCTTTATTTTTTATTCTATACCTATTAAATAATTATTTTTAAAAAATAAAAATAAATAAATCTGGACCGTCCAGATCCTGATGAGCACCCATGCAAATCCCAAATCATGCTGAGCGACCTGCTAGCTATATGGAATTTCAATTTGCCCGAAATTAACCAATAGGGATCTATGCGTCATTTAATTTGGAGCAACCATGGGGAGCTCGAAAAAATCAGATCAGAGTCGTACAAAATTACATACTCAATTCAATAAGGAGGTGCGGACCCAAAAGAAACAAGAAATTAAAGGAGAGAAAACTGAACTATAAGACGATCGAAATTAAGTTGAACTAATGAGTGAATGATTGTGTAATGTTTGATTCAAGCTCGCTTTTTCCTGAGAATTCTCTTGCCATTGCCGGAGGAAGTGGAGGTGCAATTCGGCATGAAGCCTCGCAGAGTTGCTATAACACTAAACACCATGCAAGAGAAGTACACCATCGCTAGCTTTTCTGATGCCCTTCCAGAACCCATCAATTCTCCCAACACAGCAGCCTGCAACACACACAACACAAAACAAAGATTATCCAGGTTCAATTAATATTCCCACATGATAATGACACCGCACGGTCTTTTTTTGGTGTGCCAATAATTAGAAATCCACAGGTTTTGATGCTGTTCTCGAAGAAGATTCCACAGCCCTAACTCGATACACAGGTTTTAAGTTAATTACACTATATAATCGATGATGCTGGACATTTCTGGTTGACGACACAGGCATCCTGACAAAAATATGAATTATTTTTTTTCCGGATCAAAAACAAGAAAACAATGTTCCAAAAAAAAAAAACTTTTGTTCAGAAATGCATTTGTGACAGCGAAATCTGATATAAAGTATGTATTTTGTTTTGGGGGCAAAAGCCGACAATTATTTTGAAGAAACAAAGGAGAATAAGAAAACAGATTAAGTAAATACCATGGAAGCAAACACAGAAACACCGTAGATGAGGCAAGTGGTGTTGAACCAAGAGTTGGCGGCGAGAATGCCATAGAGGTTCATAAGAGCAATGGGCCACTGGAAGATGAGCTCAAGCCAGACCAGGCCTACGAAGAAATGGGGCTTCTCCATGATTAGGTAGTCCTGGTATTCATGGCTGTACCATGTCCTGAACTTGATAAGGGGCTGTGGAAAGTAATTGGCAGGCACGCATGTCTGAGCATCTATGAGTGGAGCTACCAGTGCTATTAGCAGAAAGTAGAGGAACAGAATTGCGTCTATCAGCTTTACGCAACAACCCATTTCCTTTGGCCTTACAAGGTTCTGTGTTTTTCTTGCAGGTTTCTCAGAGATGGGACACAAGAATGAGTAAAAGAGACAGAGATGGGGTTGCAGAAAAAACAGGATCTTGAAGTTCTAAAATTCAACAACGCTCCTTCTTTGGATTCATATTGTAAAAATAGCGGCTCCTCTCTCTCTCTCGTTTATAATTTGATTCTTCAAAATTTTAAAAAAAATAAAATTGTATAGTTCTAAAAATAGTGGATCTCACTTTGGTCTCTCGGGCCAAAATAGCAGCGCTTCACTGGCCGTCGACGGGAGAGGTTACCGTTAAGCAAAAAGTTCACCGACGTAAAGAAGCCCTTCTATAAAGATTTAAAGTTTCTTTTTTTTAAAAAAAAAAATTGGGTTACGTCTGTTCTTGACTTTTGTTTTTTGGCAGTTCTAATCCTGCACGACAAGTGTTTTAGATTTTGATACGTTAACAGTGGAATTTGCGTCATGTACTATGAGAAACCCATACATACAAGACTGTTCCAGCATGAGTTGAATCATCTCTTGCGAAGCTTGTACAATGAACGCTGTCACAATATTTTCAATAAATTATCGAGTATGTTTTATTGTCCTGCTTGTGATATGTGTGACAATTGCAGGAATGAACCACCAGATCCATGTAAATTTGTACAGTTGATCCCCATGAGCAGAGTGAAGTTTGAGTTGTGTGCCTTTTTCGACAACAACTTTAAGTCTTTAAGAACTGGTTTGGTAGCCCGTTGCTTTCATGTGGTCCTCAATTTTGATCTCCGCGTTCTTACAATTTCACCGTACAAATATCAAACAAGTTTAACCCCCCCTCCCCTTCTTTTCTCCGAGCATGCGTGCTTCTTACATTTAATCTTTTGATACAAGTAACATGTAGCATCTTTCATTTTCTTCGTTACTTTTCCCGTGTTTACCGTCTGTAGAAGAATTTAAAAAGATGAAGATAATTAAGTATGAGAGGTGACGGGTCAGAGGGACGAAAAGTGAAATGGACAAGGGAATAATTTCATATGGATGCCAGAACATGAAACAGGGTCCTTAAGTACAGGTATTTGCAAATCAATCGAGCTCTGCATGGCGCATTGCTCTCCGCAGTGAAGGATGGCCCTAGTCTCGGCACTTCGAACATGCTTCCCTTCCTTCGAGACAAGAACCTTCGTTGTCTGGGTATCGTCGTGCAAGCCTAACAACTCTGATTGCCCCTTTAAGACTTGATTTCAATGGGGCCCGGTTGAGTTTTGGACAAGATTACTCCAACATCGATTGTTAATGTTCAAAAGTTTGTACATGATTAGAAGTCGATGATGGGCTCTCCAACAGTCAAGTTCCGTTCCACTGTCCATGGCAGGTCGAACAGCTTGGCTGTGATGAACTTGAAGATCTTATTCACATTGATGTTGTAGGTAGCGCTTGAGAAGAACAACGTCGCATTGAGGGCCTTTGCATATGCTCTTGCCTGCTCAATCCATCACAATCTCATACACATCACAAGCACAATTACCATTTCTTTGTAAGCATTTAACTTGAACAACGTATGCACTGTTTGTCAAAACGCAGACAATTAGGCATGGGAATATGGATGGCTGCCTTTAGGATCATTCATGATTGAACACCCAGATCTTAATAAATCTGTACAACATTTCGGTACCGTATCTTACAATTAATTCAATCTATAAGATAGGCGTATGTCTAGCCACTAGAGGAAACTAGACTGTAATATCAAGTGCTCACAATTATACATTCATTCTTAGAAAGTTGAATTCAACATGGATGGGGATCACAATTATTCATTCATTCTTGGAAAGTTGAATTCAACATGGTTGGGGGCTCTTTTTGTTGCTTTTGAGGCGCAGTCCCTATCACTTTAAGGAGTCTTTGTTGCAACCGACAACAACCACATTTATATTAAATGGCGAATGTGTAAGATTGAAGAAACGAGAATGTAAGCTTCACTTTCAAGCATTGACTCGAAAAGATTCAGGTAAGTCTTCTCTAATCTGAACAGTTTCCATGGATCAGAATGTTCTTTACAACTTCTATACGATCAAGTGAGAGGTGATTGCAATTTTGAACAAGACAAATTTCTCTCTCATGTTCCATGGGCAGCTTGAATTATATTATATCACTCTTCTTTTTATTATAAAGTAAAAATTATGGTAAAGAATATCATGAAAATTACAAAGTACTAACCAATTATATTTTAGATTGAATAGCATGAATTTAATTTGTTATAGTTTTAAAAAATTAAGTAATTTTATATAGTGACTAAAATTCAGTTTTCCCTTGCTTCATAGAAATGAATGGAAGGGTGAAGTTGGGGAATGTTTACCTGACTGGCGATGGCCCACTGCAAATCAATAGGTAGCTGAATGAAATCATCAAATTTGGTTCCAACCAACACTGGAATTGCGCTCTGCCAAATCACACGTACAACTTTATAACTCATGTTCCAAATATTCTTACAACTTTTTATTTTGGGGCTTCAAGCTTTGCATTATTGGATTTGAATTGAGGTTAAACAGACATCATTTTTGAAATAACATAAATTATTACCTGATTCCATTTTCGGGATTCCCTGTACCACCCCAAGACACTGAAACATATTTACACGGGACAGAGAGTTATTACAGGGTTTAGAGTTCTTGAATAATTTAATATTCTGGATTGAACATGAGCCTAAATTGATTAAGAGCAAACTTCTTTTTTTTTTTTTTGGCCTCCGAGATTACGAGTATCTTAATAGTGAACAAACCTGTTTAAGGTGCACCGACTCGTTAGATCAAACATAATCAGAATTGCAACAGAGTCCTTGCATGCCAGTGGAATCTGGTCTTCTGACTTTCCATCACCTGCAGATTAACATAAATAATTATGGAAGTGTTTTTTTTTTCTTCCTAAATTATTTTCCTTTTTTTTTTTTTTTTACCTGCTACTTCCCAGATACAATATGATATGCGGGCTCCTCCTACTACTAAAGTTTTGTCCATCTGGTTTAATCCTTCCCTGTGTTCCCATTTCTCCTCATTTTCATTCCCCACATACTTTACCTTCAACAGAGGGAAAAAAACTAATAAAAACAATTGATCAGGTAAAAATAAAATGAAAAACATTGATGCAATAGAGGACACAAACCAAAAAGCTGGTCTTTCCAATTTGGCAGTCACCAAGGAGGCTGATCTTCAAAGCCACCAAGTCAGACTCCAATTCAGGGCTATGGAACAGAGGGGACGTCGCCTCCCCCAATTCACCAGTATCTCCAGCGGCAGAGGTCGGCGAAGACGGCTGCTCGGCCAACGACGGCAGCGACAGCATGCGGTATCTATTTCTTCCATAACACGAGGGGAAGCGGTGAAGAATGCGGAGAACGCACGGGCGCACGACGGAGATACGGTGTTGAATCGTTCGGCGAATCCTTGACTTCATGATTTTCCGGCCGAACTGAGTCATTGTTTCTGCATTAAAATCAAAATTACTGAGTATCCATGGGATGGCCTCTCTCAAGCCGAAGCGAGTCTCTCGTCCATTTTCTCTGGCCATGAAGAATCAGGTTCGGCTCCAGCATATGATTCTATTTTCTTCAAACTCCGGGGCAGTTTCGGCATATCGTTCCCTCCATTAATATATAACATATATTTACTGAATTTATTACGAATTATAAATATAAATTGATTTCGATATCAACTGATTTCCGTTACAACGAATTTATGGGCTATCGACATTCAATATTAGATTACAACTTTAAGGGGGGAACGTTGACCCAAAAACCCCAGGCACTTCCATTCCAGGTTCACAGGGGTATGTTGGGCATTTCATTGGGGGTTTCTAATTATCGGTCAAAACCTTATTACTAATTAATTAAATCCAATCATTTGTTTCGCCTTGTCACGCTGCGGATATTTTGACATTGACAGGTCAATCACGCTATCAACTGGCACCTACTTCTGGTTGGGGCTATGCTTCTAGGTAACTAAATTTCCCTTTCCGACGAACCAGTAACCACAGTCTTATCTTTAAGAAATTGCATTTATGGAGACAATTTTTTTTTAAATTTTATTACTTACAAAATTACGAAGGACGAATTTTCACAATGTCAAAACAAAAGTCTGACTTATAAATCGTGTTAAGCTCTTAAAGAGGATATATATCTGCAGTGTGCGTGTATCTTAATCAGCATATATAATATTATTCCCGATCCTAATTATAAGAACTAGTTGACTAATTTAAAGAGATTAAGGAAAGAAATTAAATTAGTTATTTGTAATAAATATGTGTTTTTTTCTAAAATATCCTTGCTAATTAAGTGTATTGGCTATAATTACTATTGTTAGAGACTATCTTGAGAAAAAAATATAAATATGAGAAACAAAATATATTTAATCTTAATTAGAAAAAAAAAATAAACAAGAAGACCAAGTGTAATACTTTCATGTCAATCACTAAGAGGGTCAAATTCGTCGTTAGTCAAAGGGAAGGAAGGTGGGAAGATGTGGTTTTATTTGCTTTCTATAAGATGCAAATCTCATCACATTATTACAATTACAGGGCAGATAGGAGGGAATGAGTTTGGAATTGGGAATAACATAAAATAAAAGTGGAAAATTGGCCGTGGTGGGATGAAAGACCGGAGAATAACTAAAATAAGACAAGAGGAGCGACATATTTAGAAAGGTTAAGTGGGTTAGTAGTCGAAGCTTCGGGAGCGTGCACGTTTGTTACCCTGTCTTCTGATTTGCTCTTTGATATCAGCTTCTTTTTTATCAGCAAATTCGATTAAGTCCTTGAAGCTAGGAGTCCGACACGGGCGTTTAGGTTTGGCGGTTCGTGGCGGCGTTTCTTCCGGGTCGCCCTCCTCCTCATCAGTGCCCGGTGCGAATTTTGTGAACTGACAAAACACCCTTACACAGAAGGCAATCAAAGCAAGCAGACACGCCACCCCACTTATGAGGAACAATCCCCAGAAGCTACTCAGTGATAGTTGGTTTGAATTTTCATCATCGTTTTGTGTTGGAGAACATTCCTTCTTTAACAACCATTTGTCGTGGATCTTTTGCAGGTCGCCATTCTCTGATAGCTGCAGAATTGCCGTTGACATGTCCACCGCAAGTGGAGAGTCCCTTTGAAATGCCTGTCATCAAGCAAACCCAAATCACCGTCTTTCTTAGTACTCCTGTCTTGCACATGAACATGTTATATAAACATCAATCAGAGACATAGTGATAACCAAAAAGATAAGACACTACTACTTACAAATCCCCATCCACTTTTTGTGAATTCTTGGCCTACGGTTCTGAACTGACAATTGGTGCTGGATATAAGGAGTTCAACATAAGGAAGCTCGTCAACAACGGCTACCACCCCTCCATTTCTGGGTCCGCGCGCAAGGGCATCAATATAGTCCTGCAGATTTTTCAGTACAATGATTCTTGCTTCAGCAATGTTAAGCTCATCTATGAGATACTTCCGGGCAAATGACCCGTCTTGAACCCCGATTGGTTGAGTGCTTGAGATTAAACTGTCCATGCCTTCAATTTGTGAATAAAGTTGCTGCACTGTGAGGATGGATGTCAAGCTTGCTGTGTAGCTTGAATTGATAATTAGCACCACAAAAAGCCAAATGATCAGCACCAATCTCCCTAGAGAACTCACAGTGTTCTCTCCTACATATGCCGCCCCAGAAGCATCAACAATTTAGAAACTTTGCAGTATACAAAATAAGGATGCTTTCAGTTTCAGATAAAAATTGCATAAGATGCTTACTGTGTGAGAAAAACATTGTTGAGAAGCTAAACCTGCAAAAGATGAAGTAATTTCCGTAAGATGAAGTAAATTAACAGGTATGAAATTATATGTTCACCTGGAGTTCTTCACCAAGCAAGAACTGAATGAATCAAGATATGACAAGAAACATAAGCAATCGCATCGGTGCTATCTCACAAAAGTTACAACATACTAACCAAAAGATTGTCATAAGTTGTTTCCTCGGTCGTCCTCGGAACTCATGATTGTGCCGGTGTTCAAGAATCCACACAACAGCTCCCACGAAAAGGAAAAAGGCACCAGTGACGCACCACATTTGTGCAGTAAATGGCTTAAGGAAAGACCATGGGCTTGACTTCACTTCTTTGACAGGAACAACTACAACCAAACCTGAAGTCATGTAAGGCTGAGTAAAATCCACAATCCTTGTCCTGTTTGTGACAATAGTAACATCCCCTACGGCAGCATCATATTTCTAAACAAGAAAAGGGCAAAAAGTATTAGCACAGCGGAAAGTCAGAGGATAACTAATTAAGGTTGGAAGTTAGACTTAGAAACTCACATTTTGTGCGACCTGATTCACAATATCATCATAGTTAGGGTTTCTATCGCCGTGTCCATATAGTATATATTGCCTAGGGACAGGATAAGGCAATAAATTTAACGCTGCTTCAAAGACATCAATGCAATAACCTTTTACCCCAGGAGGGTCCTTGTCTTTGCCAACAAACTCCGTGAAGCTTACTCGATTTGGCACTGCAATTCTCAGTGGTCTTCCATTATTGGGGAATACCCATCCTCTGGGTGTAATTGAAGTCAATCCTGGCCATATCACATTGGACAGATGTTTATTGCCAATAGACTTGTTAGGTGATTTTGAGTATAATACTTCAGGAGCAATATTTGAAAGACCAGAGTGATTAGACCAAAAACCAATAATACGAGGTCCAGATGCACCAATGTTTACAATGTCATATGCTGGCCGAATTAAATTCTTGTCCTTATCAAACTGAATTTGACCACTAACACCAGTGAAATTCATTCTCAGGATTGTCTGCAGAAACTTGGGGCCTTCTGCAGAAACTTGGGGCCTTCATTGAAAGTTCGAAGTGATGATAAATGCAACAAACTTCCGTTAGTGTCATGCAAGTTAGGATCACTGGAAAAAGATGTGGTTCCGCCATTATTGAGAAAATCATGCAAAGCATGGGCAGCTAGCATGACAGAATCATATGCATACAAAGCATAAGAATTGAAGCTTGCAGTCTTAGTGTTGTTCAATTTTTTCAACTTAGAGAGAAGTTTATTTTTCATATCAGTATAAGGAGCGTGATGACGAAATGCAACAACCCCTTGTAAGAGATTCAGAGTTTCAAGGCTAGCTGGTGCTTGTGAATCAAGCACTGAAGGAAGCCAATCAGTTGCAATCCAAACATAGCCATTGCTCAACATCCCAAGCTTTTTGGCAAGAGAAAAAATTGCCAAACCTGAATCAGGATTCACATGCAGAACATAGACCCGCGATTCCCTTAAATTCACTCCAGTTAACAGTTCATTTATGGAAGTTCTGGAAGCATCTGGAGGGAAAGCAGCCTTGTAGGCGATCCTGGCACGTCTCTGTGCAAGCGCATCGCCCAATATTGAAATTCCATTTCTTCCATTATCATCATCCACAAAAATAGCGATTACCTCTCTCCATCCATAATATTCAATCAAGTCTGCTACTGCATACATCTGGAAATAATCGTTTTGAGTAGTGCGGATGAAATAAGGATACTGCAGAGAAGCCAGACTAGGATCGGTTGCCCCAAATGACAGAAGGGGTACATGAAGTTCATTAACAACATGAGAGATCACATGAGCTATCCCAGACGACTGTGGGCCAATAACGGCGACCACATCATTCTCCATTAACTGCAAAGCTACATCATCAGAAAACTCATTTAAGCTTGCTTACAAGTCCATGGGAGAAGGAAAAGAAGACAAAATCAAAATATTGTCTCAACTAACTCTTCTTTCAAGACTACATCCAATGAACATGCAAATCATCAATGACCGTCTAGGATTCCATCAAAGAATAAGAATTTCCCCAAAAATGCAAGTTTCTCTTCACTAACTGACAAATGGTAATTCTGGGTGCTATCTTTTCAATGTGTTGCGGTATTACAGCAAAAAACACGCAAGAACCGTTAGCCATTTCTGTTGGCAAGCACTCATGCCAGGATCAAGCAGAATATGATCTAACAAGAAGGAATCTACAAACTTTGAAAAGAATAACTCAGCAAGAAGAAACTGAGCTTCTACTCAATAAAATTTTGGAGTTTGGGGGGGGGGGGGGATACCTTCTACCGTTCCAAGAAATCCACTGCAGTTTGTATCATGTAAAATAACCTCCAGCTTTATCCCGCTGAGAATGCTTGTATCAGAATTAATATCAGCAGCAGCAGCCAAAATTGCAGGTTTAGCAGATCTTCCAATGACCGAATCATACGTAAACAGGGCTCCAACTCTCACAAGATTCGGTCTTGAAGGAACAGTACTATTTGCCATGGTACTATTTCTTGTCCTGCCGACGGCTTCTGTGGGAATCCATAACCAGAAAACCAGGAGGAATAACGTTGGAGCCACAGCCATCTGGCCCTGCCTTGTAATGAAGATGGCCTCCACTATGGGAAAAGCTTGTAAAGCCAGAAATTTAGCCTTCAGACCAGCATCAATCGGAGAGAACTATGACATGTCATCTGTCAAGCATCAACCGTTTCAGTAGAACAGAGGCAACAGTTAGAAGTAGCAAAACACAGCAGGGCTCTGTTTTATCATCAACTAGAGCCCGCAAGCTTAAAACTTGTGGAATTTAGACTCAAAACAAGACTCAGCATACCACAAGAAAGCAGTTTGAATTTTCAAATTTGGTACCATGAAATTCAAATGATCAATGGAATGAGAAAAGCCCACTATTAAATGCTCATCAGTGAAATGAAGAGAAAACATTGAACATATAAATATGTTGGACAATAACCACATGCCTCGTTTATTACTAAAATAGGAAACAACGCATGGTGTAATAGAGACCTGGAGAAGAAGTTAAGCAGAGGAAAGCGTATGATGTTGAAATCCAAATAAAGATGAAAGCCCACTAAATGCATGTGATTGAAAGATTCGACCAACCCAAATTAAAGGAGTGGCTGGAAAAAAAAGGAAGTTACAGTGTTGAAAGCTCAAGGAAAGAATCATTCACTTGCTCTCAAGCACTCTCCCAACTACCATTTCCAAGAACAGCTTCAAGGTAACGGGACAGTCGCGTCTTTTCCTTTGAAATGGTAAATGCAAAATTACAATATTGTACGTAAAGAACTAAACGTGAAGCAGAACGTCGTCTGATTTTTCTTCTAATGCATTTTCCAGGGATTGGCATTGTGATTTTCTAGAGTTCATTCTCAAAGAAGAAAGTGGATGGAGCCCCCATGGTGATATCAATTTGATCACTGTTGTCAAGTGGCTCACTAGCGAAATGTGTGGTTCTGTTTAAATGGTCGTTCTCAATTTCATAAACACCAAAAACATAAACTAGTTACTTTGCTTTAAGGTTATGAAGATGAATGTTTCTTACTTTAGTTTTCCTTTATCATTAAAATCACGTTATGTTGGTATGAACAACTTGCGACTTACGAGCCATAAGTTTTATGTATATTTGAATCTTGTTTCTGATATGCGTGATGCTGCAATCAACCATATATTCATGTATTCGAGTGTCTCCGTTAATATTTTAATGTGAATGATATTAGTAATTGTTTTAAGTAATTAATGTAACATCAAATTGTAGAAACCAGAAAGTTTGATTTTTTTTGTGTATATAGAAAAAACTATTTTTGATTTGATTAGGTTAAGAAAATGCTGTTAACATTAGGAGGAAATTACAACAAAGTCTAAAGTAGTGTTTCTTCTTCTTCTTCTTTTTTTTTTGCCCAACAAAGTAGTGTTCTCTCTGGTCACTCAGGAAGCAAATAAAAGGGTCTTACCTCATATTTTCTTCGCGTCTGTGAAAGAGAGATAATTAAAAAATTACAAATTTATGCGTATGAAAGCTATTGAGGAAATATTAATAAGTCTTCATATTTTCTTTCAAATTTCGTTTTTAATCTCTATAATATGGTTCATTTTCGTTACTTCCTTAAAACAACAATAGACAATTCACAAGTAAGGAAGGAGGGTATTAGAGAAGTATTAGGGCACTGGCCCTCGATAAAATTCACATATTTTAGGCTGATTAAGGGTTTTTTTTTTAAAAAATCATTTTTAAATCAAAATGTCTAACATTTTAAACAATGCAAAATCAAGAAAAATAAATTATACGAAGTAAAAGTAACTTAAAGTGATTGTTTCAAAAATAATTCTTTATGTAAGTTATCCATGGGATGGTTTTGAAATATTTTTGAAAATAATGGGAAAAGGGGAAAATCCAAAAAAAGCCCTTGTAATATAAGGAATTCCAGATTGAGTTTTGAAATTATATAAATGACTGAAAGGGTCAATGACTCAATCTGTCATTTGTAAAATCAAAAGAAATTGACAACTTTACCCTCATTTGTATTCATTCACTACAATGATTTAAAGAATCATTATAAGAATTTAGGCGTTACCTAGATTCGTGTAGAGAATAACTACTCACTTTTTCGTAGTAAAGTGTCTTGTTGTTAACTATAACTAATCATGTAATCACTAGAATAGTGTAAGCTTTACCTAGATTCGTATAGAGAATAACTACTCACTTTTTCGTAGTTAGATACCTTGTTATTAATTACAACTAATCATATAATCACTAGAACTGTATAAGCGTTATCTAGATTTGTTTAGAGAATAACTATTCATTGTTGCTTAACTAGGGCAAAGTTGTTAATTCTCTTGATTTTACAAATGATAGATTGGGTCATTGACCCTTTCTGTCATTTGCGCAATTTCATGACCCAATCAGAAATTTTCTATATTTCAAGGGTTTTTTTTGGGATTTTTCTGAAAAAATTTCCTATTAAAAAATTATTTTAGTAATAAGGATTGTATAAATATTTATACATAGAAAATATTAGTATTCCCATTTATACAAAAAATATTAATACCATGGAGAGATATTATATTTCTCAATCCCATCTATGTAAGTTTGCTTAATTCTAATTAAGTAACAAGCAATTCCTTATGTTAAATATTTTTTTAATGCTTTATCTTAATTCTAATCTTTATCTGTTATTCTTAATGCTTCATATCAAATGACACTTATAAGTTTTGTACAGAGTGATTTAAAATACTTGTAAAATTTTTAATGAGGATCTCAACATTTGTCGTGGTAATTACTCAAAAATACCCAGGAAAGGGAAGAAAGAAGTATCCTACGTGACTTCAATGCTTGGGTTTTGTAAGAATATTTTTGGGAAAATTACAAAAAAAGACCTTGGAATTGTAAAAACGTAGATAGGGACCCTTGACAACTTCACTTGGGGTGACAACTTCAGGGCATATTATTCTTGTCTTGTTTTGTAAAGAATATTTTTTGTATGGGTGAGCTACGACTACATGCCGACAGGAATCATGGAATCTTTTATGAGGCTTTATTTAGCTTAGGTACTCTAGCTTAGGCCTTGATTGTGTCATTCTGTTTTTCGAACCAGACAGAATTTTTTTTAATCTTTGAATCACCAGTTACCAGTATTGTCTAATAACAAATTTATTCCTTGTCTCGCTTCTCAATCAATGTTGAAGTCTTCACACTCATGCTCATATTTCCTCCAAAAAGAAAGTAAAATGAACAGCTTTTCAAGCTACAACTAGTTCTCATAAATTTATTCATATAGAATTTTTTTTCCTAGAAAAATTAATATTATTCAATAAAAAATAATATATTTTTCATTATAATACTTGAGAATGAATTTTGAAACAAGCATAAGATGTGGGAATCTCGAGCTGCTTAACTCTAACTCTAACAATTTGCTTTCAAGTGGGGGCGTCTTTCGTCTTTTGAATCTTTGTTGTTTGTTCTTTATTTTCTTTCTGCTTCAGTGTCTTACAATCAACATATCTATTCAACGTCCCTCGCTCTCTAGCCTTCAACTTCGGAATAAAGGCTACCCCACCCATTTGTTTAATATATCAATCTCAACACTGTCTCACGATTACCACTTTCTTTGTTATTCATTACTATTAATTAATCATCTTAATCACTATATCATTCTAATTTCTTTTCCTCAAAAAGTGACATACTTACAATTTTTAATTTATGGTTATCCTATCTCTTGCTGATCCTTTCATTCGCTTTAACCATCAGCAATGATGGTACTTATTGGTTGATGCGTCTTCGTTAATATTTATATAAAAATATAAAATTTATAGTGAAATTAGGTAAATTAATATCAGACTTTATCATGTGATCAGATTTTTGTTTCTAGGGTTAAGCTGCATTCAGTAGCTCAAAGTGTTTTTATGGGTATATCCAACAATCTAAAGCATTTTGAGGTACATACAGTATGCCGAAATATTTTTTAGATGTGTCCAGCACTTTCAAGTATTTTTTTTTGTCCTGATGCTGGATGTATAAAAAAATATTTTAGAGTGCTGACTGTATCTAAAAAAATACTTTAAGGTATTGGATGTACACATAAAAAAATACGTCAAAATACTAGACGCACTTGAAAAAAAAATATTTTACGATACTGGATACATTCGAAAAAATACTTTGAGAGTTGGATGCACGTTGATCCAATTTTTAATACGACAGTAAAAAGATAATTGAAGACATTTTTACGAAATACATGTTATGTATATAATTTTTATTGACAGGAAATAAATATGAAAAACAATTAACAAATAATACTAAATACACTAAAAAGAATCTAGGAATGGACCATTCAGTTTACAGGAAAGCAGTAAATTGAAATATTAATAGTGTTAGGTGGCAATGGGTGGACCAAAGTTTTGTCCTAAAAGGAGAAATGTGGATTCGTTTGTCCCATGCAGGCAACGTGATTCACGTTGACAGTTTGAAAGGGACTGAAACACCCCTCCAAATTTGTACACGGTCTAACGTCTTCGTCTTCGTCTTCCTCGCTTTAGCTTTGCCCCACCCAATAATGGCAATGGTCTTTTGGCAGACCCTTGGTAATATGAGATATCAAGTCTCATGTTAAATAGGATGGGATATTCAATAAGGTATTTAAATGAGTTCATCAAGGTAAAATTTTCCATCCCCCCTCACCCTCCTTTCCATAAGCCATCACATATCAAGCTCTTTTAAAATGTTCATCCTTTGAACTCAATTCACTTTTTCCACCCAACATACAGTTACATCATTATCAGCTGCCAAGATAATCTAGGACTAGGAGGATGATACAATTACATGTTCTATTACTAAGTTTTACTATACACAGACCATATATATTGCCATGAGCCATGGTCGGATCAAAGCAAACTACTTCAGTAATCCTACAACTTTCGGTGAAATCTTAGCATTGTGCTAAAGTATTATCCGTTCAAACAACACACAGTGATAATCAGGTCGGCTGCTGTTCTGGATTCTCACAGTGAGTGAACATTTTCTTGATGGCTTCTTCCTTCTTATCAATGAAATTCAAAAAGCTATAGATGACGTGGGAACATTTACCACCAGATGCTTCACGGGATCCAGAAGGGATATCTTTTTGCCTTTGCTTGTATCGGATGTATTGGCGAATTGTTCGCAGAATATACACCAGTAAAGAAGCGAGAGTGACGATACCACATGAGAGATATAGACCCCAGAAGCTGACCAAGCGAAGTTGGTTAGGCTCGGAGTGGCTTCTCCTTTCTTCAGGACAACCCATCTTGCAGAACCACCGCTCTCGTATCTTTGAAGCTCTCCGTTTTCATTGAGTTTCAAAATGCCGTAGACATATCAAGGGCGAGAGGAGACTCCCTTTGAAATGCCTGATATGATATCGCAAGAAATATCAGAAATCAAGAAATATGCAGAATACAAAATTGCAGAAAATGTCAGCAAAAGAAATAGACAAAATGAAGTTCCCAAACATGTTTCATATGTTCACTGTCAAAAACTGAGGGACCGAAGTACAGTTCTGGATTGTATTAACGCCAGTGCTACCCAGCCATATCAAGCAATACGATCAAAGTTTACGATCGATGCATACCACAAAACTAAAGAGTTTGTTTTAAAAGAAATAAGCATACTGATTTTAGCATGCATACTCTGGGGGATTCTAAATCCCTTTCTTTTATGTCTAGCATCACAATGTACATGCTGATATTTAATCACTTACGAAATCTTCTGATCAGTAAGGCTACTTACAAATCCCCAACTGCTTCTGGCAAATGGTCGTCCAATAATACCAAAATCAGTTTGTGTTGACAGAAATAACTCTATGTATGGAAGCTCATCAATTATAGCTGCCACCCCTCCAAGAGAAGGCCCTAGCTGCAGAGCTCTTGCATATTCCTCAGGGTTACCTAGAGCAACAAGTCTTGATCTTTGCACATAAAGACTCTCTGTCAGATAGTTGAAAGCATATGATCCTACTTGGTACCCTATAGGCAAGTTACTTGCAATCAAGCTATCGATGCCAGTGATGGACGATGAAAGTTGCTCCACTGTAAGAATTGAAGTCAAGCTTGCTGTATAGCTAGCAGTGATCACCATCAACAGAAAAAGCCATATTATCATCACCATCCGACTAAGTGAGCTTACTGTATTTTCCTCTGAATAAACAAAAAGTTGAAATTTTTGTCAAGTTGAAGAAAATGCAAAACCCAGAAGTCCTATGATTTCACCACTAAAAAGGAGGCAGTGTAGGAAAATTTCATGATTATTCTGCTTCCATTTGTCACTTTCACAATGCGACTATATGTCATTGATCAAAGAAATGAACTTTAAAAGACAGTAAACTACGAGAGAACTCAAGAAAGAAAAGCGGTGAAAAAAGAAACTACCAGACTTCAAAGCAAAAAGTATACTTACGATTTGTCTTAAACAGGGTTGAGAGGCTGAACCTGAGAAACAATTGATATATAGCATAGAGTTAGTAGAATCTGCAGCACTGGACAAATATTGGGTCATCTCCAGCAATATCAGTTTTACAACGAACACTAGAGAGTAATTAAATAATTAATCTGCCAATGAGAATTGTAAACTTATAATAGCAGTTCATTAGACAAATTTTCTATGAAAATATTATGTTACTTTACTATGAAGACTTACATACACATCGTCACAATTTGCCTCTGAGGAGGACCGCGGAAATCATCATTGATTCGGTGCTCAAGGATCCATATAACTATTCCAACCAATATAAATGAAGCTGCAGTGACAAACCACATATCTGCCGTAAATGGTTTGAGAAATACCCAAGCACTTGATTTTGATTTCTTGATTGGAGCCACTATAACAAGACCAGTTAATGTGAAAGGCTGAGAAAAATCCACAATCCTTGTACGATTTGTCACAATTGCTATGTCTCCAACTACCGCATCAAATACCTGAAACAGATATTTAATCATAAGCAAGTTCGAGAACATCCAACATTCTAATGGCAAATAGATGTTAAATCTGCCTTCCAAAATCAATGAACTAAATGAGAGATCTTATATTAAGAACAATCAGATAACTAGAAGCTACAGCATAGCAAACAAAAAACATATAGGGACAATGTTGCAAAAAACTGCATTTTTTCCCTTTTCATCCTTCTCCCCCCTTATTTACCCTATCCCCATGCCTTCAACCTTTCTCTACCCCGCAATCTCCAACCTTTTTTTTTTTTTGGGGGGGGGGGGGGGGGAGGTGAAAGGAAAGGTAATTTTAAACTCTGGTTTTATAAACCTTTTATGTTTACGAACCACTAAGTAGGCATCTCGCGGAATATAACTAGTCATCCATCTGGTCTTCTTCCCCATGCAGCACAAGATTTCTTTTGACAAAAGTCTGTCTGATATCTCATTAAAGCATCACTTTCATGAAACAGCAGGCAGATCAACAAATTTGGGACTTCCTAAATTATAGCATTTCTTACATTGTCAGCAACAGTCTCCACAAGCGCATCATAATTGGGATTTGATTGACCATTCCCGAAAGGCTTAAATACATAAGGAACATCATATGGTACAAACTCCAGTGCTTTCTTGAAAATATCAATGCAGTACCCTTGAATTTGATGATTACCAGGCAGCTCAGTGACGAACTCAACAAAACTTGCTCTCTTGGGAACTCCAATCCTCAGTGGTCTTGCGTCATCAGCAATCACCCAGCCACGTGGCTTTGCTGTCATTCCACCTGGCCAAGTGATAGTGTTAAGCTTCTGATCTTGGGGAACCCTACCACGTCCTTTCTTCTCAAGAGTTTGATCAGGTGGTACCACTGAAAATCCAAAAGCATTAGACCAATATCCAACCCTGGTAATTTCCATCTGATTGATATTGATAACCTCATAGCCACTACTAACAATATTCCTGTCAGGACTAAATTGAAGGTGGCCGCTCACACCAGTATAATTTGACTGCAATAATATGTTGACCAGATCAGATCCACCTGTGAAGACTTTGAGCTCGTCAAGACGTATATAAGCTGCTTCTTTATTCAATAGCCTCGAGCTGTTATTGACCGAGAACGTAATATTCTTGTATATTTCAATAAACTTGTCAATAGCATGTGCAACAGCCCAAATTGAATCGTATGCATAAAATCCATAATGGTTCAACCCGATGCTTGCTGCGCTTTCATTCTGCACTTTTATCCACCGAGAAACAAAAGATCTTTTCTGGGAAGAATCTGGAATGTGCGGACGAAGTCCAACCACCCCTTGCACAACACTCAGAGGGGTCTGATTCTGTGGGGAGAACGATTCTAGAGTAGTAGAAAGCCAATCAGTGGCAAGCCAGACAAAGTCACTAGACATCATTTTCAGTTTGTAGGCTATGTTAAAAATTCTCAATCTAGGATCTGGGTTGACGTGAACAACATACACACGAGGACCAAACACTTTGGAATGATTGAGCAAGTTAGTGATTTCATTCGGATCAAACTTAATGCTAATAGCCAACTTATTAGAAATCTTTATCCTCCGATTTTCAAGCTCATCAGCCAGAGCAGATATTCCATTTCTCCCGTAATCATCATCCAAGAAGACCGCAATGACCTCTTTCCATCCATAGAAGTCAATTAAATCAGCCACTGCAGTCATTTGCTCAGAGTCACTTGGTATAGAACGAAAAAAGAAAGGAAATTGAAGGGCCGACAGGGTTGGATCAGTGGCAGCATAGGAAACTTGAGGCACTTGGAGACCATTGGCAATTTGAGAAATCACGTGAGAGATGGAAGATGATTGTGGACCAATTACTGCCGCAACCCCTTGCTCAAGTGCACGCAACGCTGCGCATAGAAAAGGCTCAGTTCAGATAAGTGTAAACTACAGCTACAAGGACTCCGTCTGAGATAAATTAGACAACTTAGACATCCAGTTGACAATACTATAAAATGGTGTTTGGTTAGTTAAAAAATGCGGCATATTGACATTTTGACGAGAATCGTCACTTGATTAGGTCATAAGTTGCTGCAGAAATTAAAATAGACAAAGATAAAGGCATTAAAAAAAAAAAAACCATTGTTGTAGTTTACAGAACGAGAAAATTTTGATATCGGCGAAGAACCTAACCTTCTCCCCAGTTTATCTTGCAACTCTAGCGAATGAATGAGGAATAAAAAAAGAGATAACCGAAACGATCTTCCATTAAATCAATTAAAGTTGCAACCTTTCATTTTTCTTGAAATTTTAATTTTTACCCTGCGATGAAATGTCACACGTCCTATTTCGGATAACTTATGTCAGAGACTGGAAAAGCTGTCTTTGAATTATAAAGTTTCAACAAGGATGATTCTCTATACCTCCAATCGATCCCAAGAAGACGTTGCAACTGGCATCCTCCATTATCAAGTTCAGTTTCGTCCCATTGAGAACTACGGGGTCTGCATTGACGTCATCGACAGCCATTTGCATCGCCACCTTTGCTGTTTTACCTATGACCGAATCAAATGTGAAAACCGCACCAATATTCACAGACGCTGGCCTTTGACAACGAGCAAGACCGCAAAGGATTGTCCAAATCATAATTATTCGAGGCACAGCCATGAAGTGTTTCATTCTTGACCGACTTCAATTCACCCGCCAATCGTTCACCATAAAGAACCAAGTTATTCTTACGCCGTACAAAGAAAAGCCGGGCAGGAATTGTGTTTTGTCGGTACACACATGAGCAAAACCAGAACTCACGCCCTGGCAGCTAACACATAATTAGAGAAGCCCGGCAACTCCCAGTACTTCATGAAGTGGTGGAAACTAGCAAAATATTGGTCTCACAAGAGGCTGCCGAGAAAAAAACAGGGCCAGGACATCAAGAAGTATAGCGTATGCTTGGTAAGAAGTGTAAGATACAGAGATGACGTGACGCCTATGAATGAAACACGTTTGAAGGAGAAATATGCCCACAATGTGAAATTAAGAATCTCACGGTGCCTGTGGCGGTTAAGATTTGGAAAGCAACAGAAAATCGATGGCTCGCAGCCCGGTCAGAAGACTTCGATCCTTGCGGGAGAAAAGGAAGGAAACAGAGAACGAAGTTGACAGGGATTTAAAAGTCCACTTCCGTTGACGATGGCGGCAGCCACCTCCGTGACTCGAAATTCGAAACACGGTTTTCCCGCTGCCCGACCCGCAATCCGCATTTCTCAAACCGGAAGTTCCGGTTAGAAAACTGAGGAGTGAGAACTCGCCATTGCAGAAAGCCAGAAACTTGCCTGGACGCAGAAACTTTTTTGAAAATTTTAAAAAGTACATATTTTTCTAATATGGTAAATTAATTAACAGTACAATTTGTAATATATTTTATTGTATGTGATTTAGAATCATAAGAATAGTTAGCGATACTTAAAATGAGAATGCCATTTTAAGGAGAAAGTATATTTATTAGTGGAATCTTTTACAACGTACGAAAGTAAGGAGGATTAATGGTTGATGAATGAAAAGCAAATTCTGACAATCCAACTCCAAAATGCTTGCAAGTTGGCGCTTTCGGAAGTCATTTTCGGTGGCACACATGGCCTGGAACAAAGTTGTTTGGTTTTAACACAGTGATTCCACTTCTAGTTTGTTGGGACAAATCAACTTTAGTTCCTCTTTAGATTCCGATAATTACGTAAAAGAATCTCGCTAATTAATTAATACCCAAAAAAAAAAATCAAGCGGTAGGGATGGAGGACTAGGTATTTTTCATAAACCGAATGCGGAAAAGGAGACAGATATTTGCCACGGCCGCTTTTTTTTTTTAATTTTGTGGGAGAGTCGAGAAAAGTTATTCAATTACTCCCTCCCTAGTTATCATAAATTTCAATTAGCTAATTAGAGAGTAATAAATAATTAGTTAAAAACACTAAATAAGTTTAAAATATGTTTTATTTTCAATTATCTAGCTGTAATAAATGAAAAAAATAAAAATAAAAGGTATTAGGAAAGTGATAAAAGAGATTGTGATAAAAAAATTAATAATCAAAAACAGAATTTAAAAATTATTAAATATTAAGATAAACATTAAATTAAAAATTATAAAATAAATTACATCTCCCCTAACAAAAATTTATAAATTTGACGGCAGGGATTATTTAAGCAAGTGCATGTCTCTCCCCCGGTCTCACGTCTGGCCTCGTCCTCACGTGACCCACCGCCATAAAAGTGGCGGTTGTTGTGTTACTTCCTTGCTGCCTTCTCATCTATCTTTTTTAAAAAGTTGACTAGTAGACTTGTCGGCCCTGAATTTCACACAAAAGGATTATCTGTAAATTTAATAATTAAAAAAAGGTGCATCTTTCATCTTTCTGTTTTTCAGTTTGAAGTATAATTTTTAAATAATAATAATTGGTATAAAATTATCCGTTGAGACTAACAATATTAAGGTTGGAGGATTAACAAAAATATCTTATAAAACGTGATTAGATTAAAACTTTATATGAAATTAGAAGAACAAAAACACAATTTTACTTCCAATAATTGTACTTGAATATTGTTCTTAAATATGCCCGATCTACTTTACTATTTGTACTTGTATTTATATATCATACAGTGTATATAAAATATTATAATAATAATTTATGTTAAAACTTATTGTTTAAAAAAAACAAAGAAAGCAATCTATGGGATCTAAAAGCTGCACTACTAATATACTAACTCTAGTATTTAATATAAGATTTAATTAACTAATTTGGAAAAATTTAAAAAATTAGTTAAGTTAGTTATTTGTTATGAATAGATGTTATTTTTCCTAAAATACTACTTTTAATCATGTGTGTTTAAATTACTTATTGATAGTATATGTGACTATAGATAAATATTAGAGACAAAGTGAATTGAAATCTTATATTTAAAACCAAACTGAATATCAAACTAATTTTTATATTAAAGACTGGAATTAATATTTCATTAACCGTGTGAAACAAGTAAGCATGACTGGTTGATGTTGATGGGAAGAAGAGACCTCACAAAGAAGGGTGGACTCCATTATTTGAAGGAACCCGGTAAAGGAGCTTTATTCATATGCTAATGTTAGCTGTAGATGAGGATAATCTCTCTGTCTTCTTTCGGCTGTGCTTTGACAACCAATTCTCATAATCCAATCTTCTTTCCCCGTGTGAGGAAAAATTTGTCCTAGGCAAGGTTAGGTCTCTCCTTCAATTTTGGTGTCGTTGTCGGAGGGAACCAAAGGTTTTGGGCTTTCCGAGGCCCATTAATGCTGGATCTCCCAACTTCATAACTAAGATTTGTCTTGAAAAACCAATGACAATGGTTCAGTTTAGTAAAAAAAAAACTAGTTCTTTATAACGCAGTGAGTTAAGTTTCAAATCCCTACTAAAAAAAGTATCCATATTTAGTGCCCAATAATATCTTGAATATGATTATCTCTAATAGAATAATACATATGCTTTAGTAAAAAAAAAAAAAACATTTGTCCTCGAGGGGCGCAGAGATGAGGCCGTTTTCTGTGGGAACTGGGAAGTTTTAAAAAGCAAATTTGTGTGGGACTTATTAGGTATTTTCCTTCATTCGCATGGCTGATTCCATTTTTTGCGGGGTTTAAATCCACCAAACGCATGCTCATTGTGTTCATTTGCTCTTTGGAAGCAATTACGTTGGGAAAGGAAAACCAGGGAAGACAAGTCCAGTCCATTGTCGCAAAACCCAACCAAAATAGAAATATGAGCTCGAGACATTTTGATCGTTGTATTTGCAAAATCAGCAGAGCTATTAACTCTGAAGCAAAACACATTCAGCAAAATGGTGCAAATCTCCGAAAAGGTCAAATGAGAGAGAATAAGAAGCAGAGGGTTTTAATGGGTACCAATTCCGATACTAAGCCAAGAATCATAGTGAGTACATTGCAGAAGGCCACCTTGTAATTAAAGAGACCAGTCAATCCAAATATTGGACGGAGTGAAGAAATAAAGATGCCAGGAAGCCCATCTTGAATGGACCAAGCCACCGTATTTCAATTCCTTTGATGAAGTGCCTCTTTCGAGTCCTCCCACTTGTTCAGCCTCTTTACCGCTTCTTCAACCTGCAATTACCAAATTCAGGTCAGACAGTGACCCTTATCCTTGGATCATAGAACACCCAACCATCCAAGCCCTTCTTTTACCTCTTTATTCCAGTCCGTCCTAACTGTGATCCAAAGTAAAATGAGCGTTTGAATAACCGTGCCTCCTAGCATTCCCACCCATATTCCCTATTCACAGGCCCCAGTTTCAATCAGCACAAAGGCAATCACTGAATAGACTTTTTAGTTTCTGAGATATACATCTACTACAAGCAAAAACCCGTCAAATTTTCCCACAACATTACCTTGGCACCAAGTTTAAAGACGAAACCCATGATGCAACCTAATGGTATGCCAACTCCATAGTAACAGCCCACGTTTACATATGCAACGAACGCTTGCCATCCACAACCAACAGCCACACCTTTACATTACATTGCAAGGCCACATTTTCCATCTGCATTAGTTTCTGAACAGTGTATGCACGGAAGAGAATAGAAGAGAAGACCCATGCGTAACTGAAGCACGAGTAATGTAGGGAATTAAAGTGAACAAATTACCAGATAGAACAGGTTGGATTCCATTGATGACGATGGAAAGTGCGAGGAGAGGACAAAGATCTGAGACGGCAGCGGCAACGACTTCACCTTCTGTGAAGGCATAGCTGAGCACATCGCGTAAAATAAGCACAACCACAGCCACAATAACGGATATGATGAAAGATATGATCGTCACCACCACCACAGAGAATGCTGCTGATTTAGGATTTCTCGCTCCCAGCTCGTTGCTCACTCTCACACTGCATCATTCTCGTCCCAACACTCACTCATTAGCATCATAACTAAACTTGCCAAAACGAGAAGCGAATTTCCAAAGATTCTGATGAGTTTTAAAAGACAGAAAAAGCAGTGGAGAACAAACCTTGCAGCCGCATTGAATCCAACAGATATCATGAACACCCATCCAGATATTGTGGTGCTGCATTTAGTAACCCAAAAGACGCAAATTAATTACAAGTCGTCAAGCGTGGCAGGGCAGCAGACTGCAGTTCAAGGAGTTAATCCATGGTGACCTCAAACAAAGGGATCATTTTGATGGGGCCCAACGGAGAGGGCATTAATTTTGATTGTCTTTTGACATTAAGTTTGCGACCTGAATGAGCCTAGACTTGGGACTTTGCGGGCTACGTGTCTTTGTTGTTGGCCGGAGGAAAATAGTACGTGTGTGAACGGCGGAACTGGCAAGGAAACAAATAGAAAGACAGCGGTGGTGGTATGGACTTGGGACTTGGGAGCTATCGGAGGGAAGAAATGATGACGGGTGATGGGTCAGTTTCATTAAAACAATGGGAAGTAGAAACAGCCAGAGAATGAGTTTGGGGAAGGAGGGTTGGTCCACGCGCGGCTAATGGCAGCCACAGGTACTATATATACAAAGAGATCAATTTCGTATTTGGGTCGGCCAAAGAGTGAAGGTCAACAGAGAAGATAACGTACGAAGATTGTAGAAACGATAGGAAATGTGTGCTCTAAATAACGCAGGCTATCAAGTAGAAGCGCTCAGCCGCAAAACTACAAATTTGGATCTTTCTTCACAATGGACACTCCCATTGGACACGGAAAACGATTGGAAGAACACTAGCTTCTCTTAAAGGGACATTTAAACATTCTACAATCTCACCCGCCCAAAATTATGTAATACTTGAAAATATGAAACTCACAGGTCATTGGGAGTGGTTTTGTATGATAAAGCACGGATATAAATTATAAGATGAAAAATTTATTAACATGCGTGAGTGAGTCTGACGGAGAAAATCTCATATTAAATTTTTAAAATAATCATTCAAAAAAACTGACGTCCGCTAATTCCCTACTGGTTTATAAGATTTGTTTATTGATTTTATATTCTATAGTCAAACTCAAATCTAACACATTTTCTATTTTTTAAAAATAAAGCCCACATTTTTTTAGGAAAAAAATGTATTAATAAAAATATTTAAACCAATTTAGCCAAAAGCGTGAGGAGGAGGAGACTATCAAAATAGATGAATTAATCTTCAACCTATCTTACTTAGAAAAATCAAGAAGAATATCAATTAAATTCCTATTAAAATATCAAAATTTAAATTAAGATCTATACTTTTAATAAATTTATAATACAGTTAAGAGCCTGTATTAAGAATTTTTTATGTTATTAAAAAATTAAAATGTCTTTTTAAATTAGCAAATTGGCTATGGCTTCTGTCAATTTATGACCTAATTTTTTTCCTCACGTGTCGTCAAATGATTAACACTACATGCTTCCTTACATGTGTGTTGAATCATTAGGTTCTCACACAATTTTTCTTTAATCCCTGTGTGTCTACTTTAGGGCAAGACGATGTACAGGGAATGAATCAAACCACAAACACCTACAACGTGTTTGATAGTATTCCCAGATGCATATTCAAAATAATTTATCTTGAATTTGCCCGCTCCCACCATGCTTGTTAGTTAATACTGAAAGCCTGACATATAAAATGCCCAGTGTTATTATAAATTTTTTGACCTAAAACGCTTTTTTAATAAATAAATGTTATTTTTTTTGTTTTCCAAATAATATTATTTTTAATTATAAAAAGATATTTCAGTCTTTTAACTAAAATAATTTTAATAAGGCTCCTGATTAAGAATTGGTTAAGAGTAAATGCTTTGATTTAGATTTTCATCAAATTTAATTGGAATTTTTCCTAAAGTAAATTAATGATGAAATGGTGACGTGGATGGATCCAGAAGAGGGAAAGAAATCAGCGACTCACCATATGGAAAGGGAATCGAGGGCAATTTCAGGATTAGGAAGCAAACCGGCCAGCAAAACCAGAATCTGGAAGTACCAAGTCTCCAGGCACAGCATCACCGCCGATGCCGCCGATAACTTGAAGAACTCCGGCAACCCCGAAAAAGCCTGCACTGAGAATCCTTGCCACGTGTACTTACACCTCTCGCTCTTCACAATATACACGAACTGTGCTATCACAATAATCCACCACGACAAGCTCAACGTCAAGGACGCCCCCAGCAATCCCAGCCCAGCCTTGTACACAAGAACCCAGCTTATCAACAAGTGAACCAACAGAGTACCTCCCGATATATATGCGCTCGGCGCCACTATGCTCTGAGCTTGCAGGAATTTTTGGATGGGGAAGTTCACAGCGTAAGCGAAGATTTGAGGGATTAGGCCATATACGAACACTGCGGCAGCAGACGCAATCCTCGGCGATTCTCCCAGTAATATCAGAATGGGTTTCGAGAACACGTACACGATGGTCAAGAGTATTCCCGTTATAGTTAGTAGAATTGTCGATCTCTGCAAGTAAACCCCTAACATTTCGTACTTCCGAGCACCGTAAGCTTGTCCACACAGCGTCTCCACGGCACTTCCCATGCCCAACTGTTCATCAAATCAAAATCAGCGATTAAACTACAACTTATTTGTAATTACTGAAAGATGTTCCCAACGGTTGCCTCCAAAATCAAAGAGTTGACCTCACCGTTCCAACCCTCAAATTCCTCCACCAAATCGTACCCCATTATTTTTTTTCCTTTTTTGCCTCTATTACTGTAAAAGGGACGCTATACATATTTGTTCGTATATATCAATAACAAAGACGGGGAAAAGTTCTTTCCTTTTGGACCCTGGATTATCCCTGTCATTTTTTTTTTTTGAACAGAATGAGGAAAACAGAGATGGAGGAGAGAGACAGAGCACTACCATGAGGCCGTATGCAAAGACTTGGATGCCGGTGTTGCCGAGGGAAGCAGCTGCTAGCTCGAGGGTACCGAGGTGGCCGGAAAAGATCTGGGTGGACATGGACATGACGTAGTTGATCAGGTAGACGACGACGGCGGGAGCAGCCAAGTAGAAAAGGAGCTTGAACTCGATCCAGGTGGCGGGACCTAAACGGCGCCGAAAAGGGACGCTGGTATCGGAGAGGATGCTTTCAAGGTCGGCGTTAGAGTGGTGCTTGGAGGTGAAAGATTGGTCCGACGAAGGTGGATGGTCGCTAGGCGGCAACAATGGTTGGCGAACATGGTCGTTAACGGAACCCATATCAAAGTCTTGAGCTTTGGTTTGGCTGAAGACTGAAGAGGAAGAGGAGGTAGTTGGGTGTACAAGAGGAACCAACACCCGAAGAATTATAGAAAATATGTGTAAGAGCCAGGGGAGGGGTGTCTCTGTTAGCCACAGCGACTCTAAATCCAAAGCAGCAGAAACGTGGATTGTTCATATACAGTCTGAATGTCTGATTAGTGATTGATTAAGCTTCTTCATTGGTTTTTTCCCCTGCAAAAACATTGACATTTTTGGCGCTTTTATAATTAATTGGGGGCATTAATGATTGTGGCTTGGAACACCAGACCAGGAGCCCACCACGAGGCCTGCGCGGCCGAGGGGCCATTAATTAAAATGGTCCGTGGGTTTCGTTTGGACACTAATATTCTATTATAACTTAGTCGTGACCAGCTTGATGGGTCCACTTGGAAATGCAATCTTAGGAGGAGTAATGTTAGTTTCTTAGATAATCAATGACGTCAATAGTTTGAGATTACCTGTAAAATTTGCTAAGGATCACTTGGTAAACAATTGCGGCCAAATATCATTCGAATTCCACATAATTTTGTCTTTTTAACACCTTTTTTTTTGTGCCAGAGATCTTTTTTACACTTAGTATAAAAGTAAAATCTAGTTTATCTAACATTCTCTTCTCCAATAATTTAATAATCTAGTGGTGGTATTGGGTCATCCTATTGTTGGGGTTGGTAGCCCTTGGCTATTTTCCTAATTGGAAAAAGAAAAGGAAGGAATTTTTAGCCAAAAGGAGTTATCTGTAACTACCACTCCATCCGATCATTCTTATAATGCATTTAATAATTTTTACATAACTTCGGCAAATCAGGTAAAAAGTAGTTGTCAGTAGTTACTCTTCCTCGTTGAAATTTACTAAATTAGGGCAGTCTTACTCTCTAATAATTAAGGGTACGTATGGAAGACAAGTAATGAGTATTTTTTTTTTGTTTTTATAATCTTCTGGTTGAATCATGAATGGGAAGAAAATTACTTCCTCACTCCTTTTTTTATAAGCAAGAACTATCATTCCTCCTTGTCCCTAAATATAAACAACATTTATAAGATGTCTTAAATTTTTGTAACAAGTTTTCTATTTTGCCTTTATTAATTACTTATTTTAATACTCAATATATTTATTATTTTATTTTTCAAACCATCATCTCTCTCCATCCACGTTCTCTCTCTTTTATAAATAAGGATATTTTTAGAGAGAGAACTTTCAATTTTTACATATTTATTATCTTTAACTAACTTTTTAATCTAAGTGATAAGTCCAATGTTACTTGTTAAAAGGGAAGGAGGGACAAAGGCAGAAAGAATATTAGGAAGAAAAAAAATCTCTAAAATGGTAGAAAAATATTTGCCTATTTTTGGATGTTTCTTTTTCTTACATTCCTTCTCCTATTTTCCTCTTGCCTCTTCCTCCATTTACACATAGCCTAAACGCATCAAATTTCTTGCAAAGAGAATTAAGAAAGCTTTTTAAAACTTGTGTTGCAAAAAGAATTTAAGCGAGTGAGTCTCAAATAATTATGGCCACCATCGCTTTTACGCTTATCTAGCGTCCTTCTTTAAAAAAAAAAAAATCAAAATAGAGAGAGCAGATCATGTTCATTTTTTTTCATTCAAGATAAAATACATCTCACATTTCTTATTTTAAATATCATATTTAACTTTTTTTGATATTATAATACCTGTGGTACCTTTCTTCAGTTTTCTTGTTGGAAAATTATAATATGATCAATGTCAAATTGTCGTTATGTGATAAAGTATAAAATAAGAGGACGCACCATGATTCACAAGTAGCAAATCATGTAAGATTTTTTTGAATTGCGTAATGCATGTGACCCACTCTAATAATCTATACCAATATTTAATTTCCACAACAACAAAAAAACAATAACAACCCTGCCTCGGTTTTAAAAAGAAAATAAAAATATTTAAATATCCATGTTCTGATTCCCCTTTTTTTTTTTCCGGGGAGCAACATTCATGTTCTGATTCTGAAAAGGAAACACTCATGTACTGCCGTCAACTGGGCGGTCATTCCACTTGCTCAGCCTCTTCTCTGCGTCTTTCACCTGCACCCATTTCAATCCATACCTTTTATTAGTTTTTTGGGGGCCAAGCATTGGACCATCCTGTTATGCAACATATTAGCCCATTGGGCCAAAGGCCCTTCTCTAATTTTGACATGATTCAATAATTTTTAAAAGCTGAAACGATAAATATTTCAACTCTGAAATTTATCTCCCAAAAACTTTGAAAATTAAGAAGGTTGTTTTGATTTAATCTTTTTTTTTTTTTGAGAAAAGGAATGGGGAAAATAAATGATTATAAGAACTTTGTTTCTTGTTAGTACCTCCGTATTCCAATCGGTACGAAAAGTGATGCAGACTAAAATGACTGTCTGCAACGCGGTGCCGCCAATCATTCCCGACCATATTCCCTTCATAAAATTACACTCATCATTGGATCAGTTTTAGATGCTGGTCGACAGAGAAATAAGTACGTACTATGTACTTGGCTCCAATGTTGAAGTAAAACCCAAGAACAAGGCCGAGAGGTACACAACTACGTAGTAACATCCCACGTTGATATATGCAACCGAAGCTTAATTGCCATCCGCAACCAACAGCCACTCCTTCATTATTAGCCACATGTAACCTCCTTAATTAGATTCAGATATATCACACCCATACTCTGATATATTGCATTTATATATATATATATATATTGATATATTACCAGAAAGAACAGGTTGAATTCCATTGAGAAGGAGGGTAATGGCTAACAGTGGACACAGATCTGAGACGGCGGCGGCCACGGCTTCTCCTTCTGTGAACGCATAGCTGATGACATCTCGCAGTGCAAGCACTGCTATTGCTGCCACCACTGATATGCTGAATGAGATCAATGTCACCGCCGCCACTGAAAAAGCTGCAGATTTTGGATGTCCTGCTCCCACTTCGTTCCCCACTCTCACACTACATTCAAAAAAACACTTTACTGTGTTATTTGTTTCAAAAAAAATTAACTCATTTGGTTTAGAATATTGATCGAGCGAATTAAGGGAATGTGATTGAGTTCAGTTTCTGGGGTTCCCACCTTGCGGCTGCATTGAATCCAACTGAGATCATGAATACCCATCCAGATATCATTGTGCTGTATTTGCATTGTCAGTAAGTAATTAAGTATCACTTCTAAGCTCTTACAATTACAGATAGATCAATCATCAACATCTTATAATAACATATGAACCTCACACTATGATATCCTATGTATGTTTTGAATCAGAGTAAGCAGCTAAGCAAGTTGCAACACATATAATGCTTCTCCTTTAATTTTGGTTTCCTTTGATTTACGCTCTTCATATATTTTTCTCATGAAATCATCCTCATCATGCATAAACGAGAAAATTCAAATTGAAGTAGTAGTAACTAACGATATATAGATAATAAGTCGCAGATATCTTTCTGCAGTTTGGATGGAAATCTTAATTTAAACTCAAAAAGACATGTCTAAAATTAATAATCATTTTTTTCTCTTGCTTTTCACTTAAAATATATATTCGATATTTCATCGCACTTCAATCAAGTTGTGTTTTTAAGGGTATACGGTGACCTTGAAAACAATCATTTGGCATGGGATATTGGAAATCAAATGAAACTGTCCCATCTAGATCTGTGATCCTTATCGACAGACCCCTGCAATATGTTGACGCTTTCATAAGGTTCCAAAAGCATATAAACAAGAAGTACCTCTCCTTGAGAATAATAAAACAAAACATGATCTGCAATATTTCTATTTGCCTAGGGCGGCGTAAATCCACCTTATAGAAAAATAAGATCTTTTTTCAACAATGATGAAAATAATTTGTCTGAGAGTGAGATGCCAGCGGATCACTTTGTCTTGATGCCGCTTGAAGTTAGTGAGTTTTCGCAGAACAAATATGAATAACAATATAACTTGATATAATCAATGATTAATTTAGTGGCAAATCAATTAAGTACTCTCACCATATTGAAAGTGAATCTAAAGCCAGTTCAGGATTATCAAGAAGACCAGCCAACAGGACCAGAATCTGGAAATACCATGTCTCGAGGCATAGCATCACCGCCGACGCTGCTGACAGTTTGAAAAACTCCGGCAAACCAGAGAAGGCTTGCAATGAAAACCCACCCCAAGTGTGCTTGAATCTACTACTCTTCACTATATACACAAACTGAGCAATCACAATGATCCACCATGACAAGCTTAACACCAAGGATGCCCCCAATAGGCCCAGCCCCAATCTGTACACAATAAGCCAGTTTAAGAAAAGGTGCACAATTAGCGTAGCTGTGGATATAAACGCACTTGGAAACACCACGCTTTGTGCTTGTAAGAATTTCTGAATGGGGAAGTTTATAGCATAGGCAAAGATCTGAGGTATGAGGCCATGGACCAAAACTGCAGCTGCAGAAGCAACCTTCGGAGACTGGCCCAGGAAGATCAAAACAGGCTTGGCGAAAATGTACACGACTGATACAAACAGACCAATCAGAGTCAGAACTATGCTCGCTCGTTGCAGGTGGTATATGCTAGCATCTCGTACTGGCGAGCTCCAAATGATTGTCCGCACAGTGTTTCCACTGCACTTCCCATACCCAACTGCCAACACGTACAAACAGATTGGTTAGAACTGAGAATAATAAATTATAATAGTCAATTAAGGGTTTAGAAACAAAGAGAGGTATATGCCTAATCTCGTACTGGCGAGCTCCAAATGATTGTCCGCACAGTGACTGCACTTCCCATACCCAACTGAACGTACAAACAGATGGTTAGAACTGAGATAATATAGATGTATATACCATGAGGCCATAGGCAAAGAGTTGGATGCCGCTGTTGCCGAGGGAGGCGGCGGCAAGCTCGGAACTGCCGAGGTGGCCGGAGAAGATGCGAGTGGACATGGACATGGCGTAGTTGACAATGTAAACGAAGACGGCGGGAGCAGCGAGGCGAAAAAGGAGCTTCAACTCGATGAAGGAGGCGAGTCTGAGACGTTGGGACAAGGGAAGTGTGGTGTCTGATAATATCGTTTCGAGGTGATGGGGTGAGTGAGATTGGGAAGACGAAGATAGCAGAGGTTGAGATGTCTGAGACGCCATGATCGATCCTTTTCACATGAAATGGCGAGCATAAGCTGGCACACCGGAGTTCGGTTTAAAGAGGGAGTAACGCACGGAGCCGATAATTGGAATTTTTGGAGCGTCCTTTAATACTGCGTTTTCCATGCCATCCATTCCCATACAAAACAACATATAGCTTCATTTTTCTAACGTTTCCACCCGAAAGCATGTCTTTCTTTTATAAAATAGAGTAGATATCTTTCCACATATCACGTAAATTAAGGTTTTATAAATTAATTAACAATTCAAAGAGTTTTTTTTTTTTAATTTTTTGGTTATCTTCCACCCAATGAAAGGAAATGACGCACCTAAGATATCTACGGAGAATTGAACGTGCAATCTGAAGGGATGTTTTGTTTAGCGTCAGTTGTGCCTAATGACCTGACAATTTAAAAAACTATTTTTGATCAAAAGAGTTTTGCAGCCCTGTGACTAGATTTGATTTGATTTGAATTAGTGGGACTTAGTACGCCTTTCACAAACTGCTAATATTAGAAGCAAAATTATATATCATATATATTTATATATTAATATTAATAATAATTATATATGAATGGCTAGTTTTAGACCTTTGGTTCTTAGTCACTTCGTGAAATTCATTTTCAACTGTTAGATAAGTCAAATATAATTTTGAAGCTGACGTAGCTAGTAGAACAATATCTGACCCGTGGGCCCAAGAATTAGAAAATTAGGTCTGAGTGGCTCACATTAGGATTCATTTGATTTTTATTAACAACTAGAAAATACAAAATAGGCCCCCATGTAACTACAAAAGAAGCAGCAGCAGCAAATAGTCCCCTTCGTTTGCATGGAGGGACAATAAAGTTTAACAATATTAATGAAAATATCAGTATATAAAATGCAGAATTTGGCAAAGTAAAAACAAGTAGCACGATCACAATCTGCCTTGGAAAATTCAACTCACGTTGATTAGTAAGAATAGGGAGTTGCGCGCGCGCACGCGTGTTTTTATATATATATATATATATATATAAATATATATATCATTTTTTGTTAATAAAAATTTAAAACTGTGTGATCCTGTGATCTTTTGGATTAATTTTCATGGATAAGGATCATGCCAATTCTGAACCGCATTCAACACTTGTTTTATTTAAGAACTCTGGTAAGATATTGATAGTAATGATTAATTTATTAGGCATTATCAAATATTGCGTTATGCCAAATTTTGTAACTTTATATACTATCATAAGGTCTTATAATTAGGACTAGAGGTAGTATCTTTTATTTACATGACAAAATTGATTGGACCTAAAATCTATCAGAAATTGTTCAAAACATCTTACCATTTTAAAAAAAAAATCTGAATTTGGTGTAATTTTGTTCATTTTTGTTTCATATTATTTAATGCCCTATATATCAACTTTATATATCTCCTTTTTAATATAAAAAATGCATCTGCTTCTCTTTTTTTAAAAACTTCCTTTCAAGAAAGTAACGTCATTGAAGATCTAAGAATTCCTCTTGAAGTGAGCGAGAGCCATATATCAGCATCACTTCTACAACCTAGTACTATAAAATGATAATTATCAAGAGCAGGAATCATTACTTCTCCAAATAGGAAGAGAGAAAGGTTAGTAAGCATTCTGTTTTTCACTTTTGACCTTCGAATGAAAAGAACCGTAAGCTCGGAAGTGTGCTACAATGGAAGTTAAAGATAATGCCATTCAAAATATATTTTTTTTATTTATCATGTAAACTTGCTACATTTCTCCGAAGACATTGAGAAAATGGTAAAAATACTTCCACAAAGGTCAAAAGGATTACAATTTCAAATCAGGCGGTTACTATATTATGAACATGTTGGATGATTGAAACCCCATTAGGAATTCCACAGAAGTTCCTCAGCAAAGCCTCAGAAGCCGCAAAATATCCTAAGAATTCGAGTGTTCCCTTTGAGCCAAAGTAAGTCAAAAATAACAAATTAAAGAACGCCAAGATCAAAAAAGCATGCAGAGAAGAAGAGAAGTGTTGAAGAGGTAATGTAAAACCACGTTCTTGACGGAACGACCTGCGTTAATGAAAATGACAGTTAGAACCTCGTCCGCTCATGGATATCCAGAAAGACTCAATCTCCGAACAAGTGTTATATATCTAGAAACAAATCCATCTTTTCGGACTAGTCCCCCAGATTGATATTGGTAGTATAGCTTAGGAGCTCCGAGCCACAGAGCAAACTCAGAAGCCGCGCATATAGTTTCTTCTAATTCTGTTTCTTATGCCCATTAAAATGCTCTCAAAAATTCAGTAATAGTATTATGTCTTACTAGAGATTAAAAAAAAAAAAAAAAAGACGTTTGGTGAAATTTATCCCTAGTGTTGGAAGGGAGCCTTTTCGATCAAGTGGCAAGAGACAAAATACAATATTTGAAGGCATACGCTGTGTCTAAAGGCTTCGGAAAGTGAAAAAAAGATGAGACAAACAAGGTGGCTCTTACCATTTTGTGCAGATGTTGCTGCAGGAAGAGATGGAAATTTTGTAGCTGCAAACCCATGAATTACACCAACAAATGGGTTAGACATAATAAAAGAGTTAAAGACGTATCTACTTTTTATTTGGCCATGGAAGAAGGGTATATACATGCGTCATCCATTGCAGCAGAGAAAGTGATACTCCTTCGATCTTAAATATAAGACCCTTTCATAGTGTAAATTACATTACGAAAGGGGTCTTATATTTAAGACCAGGGGAGTATATGATAAAACAATAGGTGTAGAAATTGATATATGATAGGACAATAGGTGTATGACATACTTGTATTGCATAAAGAGGCAACCACATGTGATGCTGAAGGCCATGGAGCTACAATGTTGTCATTAAGGTCACAAATGAATCCAATCCCCGAAGTACCATCAATCTCTGCATCTGAAGGCAAGCTTGGCAAAAGGCAACCAGATTCTAGATGAAATAAAATAATTGATCCACATTAGACGCTACAAACACCAAGTTAAAAGAAATGTCTATAAAAACTTCATATATAAACTTAGTTCAATGCTGTATATCCACTCACAATATCTAAGCTAGAACTGAAACAAGTGTGCAGCTGTTTCATTGCAATAGATATTACAATTAGCTTACGGCATGTCACATATTTGACCCCAACGAAATGGATCTGGGATCCGTTGGTAAAATTAATAATAATAAGACGGAAATTGATCAGGAAAACATGATGAGAAGGCGGTGCTAGGATATACTAGACTTTGTTATCATTTCAGTGACATGCTGAGAAATAAAATATCTATTAACAAAAATTTCTTGCTATAAATGATACCTCGAGGTGTTACTGATCCATCCAAGAGAAAATCGAACGAGTCATTAACGGTAAATTGCAGAAAAGGACAGATATCAGTGACGGTATTTACAGAAGGGGTAGCACAACTGTCTGCATTACAATGGAAATATAAAAATGCTAACCTTGAAGAGAAAAGTCCTTTAGGCTTATATGACAAAGTTTATATATATTGGTGGAGACGCCAGCTTTCTGCAACTTCTTGCCAAGTGATGCAGCACATTTCAAGGCTTGGAGGTTGGTTATGAAACTCTGGTTTTGCATGTATGACACCTGACTCTTGACGGTTTTGCAGCAAACTGTTCGGTTCCTTATTACATTTCCACATGCCTCCCCAACCTTGGTTATGTTGGGAAAGACCAGAGGACAGACTGACCAAAATAACATTGAACATCAACAAGTCAGATGTTGTCTTTATGTCCCAATAAAATGGCCGGAGTTGTAAATAATAAACCGAAATCTATAAGGCATAATCTTTTGTTTTTCATTCCTTTTCGTTTCTCACCTTTATTAAGGTTGCAATTTGAAAGTCCTCTAAAAAGACCATTTGCAACAGCAGGGTCAAGCTTACTAGCCAGCCAATGAAGGACAATATGCTTGCAGTCATTGATCCTAGCCATCTGCTCAGGCAAGTTTTTATCCCCATCTATATTTGACATATCATTTAAGGCAATTTTTTTAGCAGCGTAATTTATGGCATTTTGGCAAACTTGGTCACAACACTCATGTAAAGGATCAATATCTCTACAAGCAGTTAGTAGTCTTGAAGTGTCTACTATACTCTCAAATTCATCAACAGCTACAATGGGACAAGATGCTTCAATGAGATTTGCTGGATGGACTGAACATGTGTTTTTCAAGTCCTCATCCGCTCCTTGACTGGCCAGAATCTTCTGAATATCTGAGAGGCAGTGGCTAGCATGAGTTATGTTCAAAGCCAGCTGCCCGGAGTATTTACCTGACAGCCCAATAAGTGTCCGCAGCATGGCATTATATTGAGGACAACATACTACATTTGCCAAATATTTAGCAAAAGAATTGAAACAATCAGTGGCAGTTGTGCTCAATATGTGTCCCGCATCTGAGAAATTTAACGAACATAGACCTGGAAAGCAAAATGGTATTTCAGGTCATCTCAGAAGTTGTTCCAGGTACAAAATGAAATAGCTTGTCCAGTGAAAATAACATGTTTTCATAATTCAAAACCAACCAAAACCCCCCTGGGGGACGCCAAAGGCCTTCTCTCTTTCTTAGTGTGTCAAAGCGTTGTTAGTAAATGTGCCAAAATTCATATCATATGGTCTCACACAAAAGTTGAAAAATAAGAAGTAAATCGCACCTGATAATTTTGGCAGAGTATAATTTGTGAATGGTTTCAGTGGGGAAGGAGCTAGAAGAGGAAGAAGGGGTTGAGACTCTATGCTTGGTGAGATATCAGGAGGCAGCACATCAACCTTAGTTGTGACAGAAGAGGAAACTTTTGCACCACTTGATGAAGAGCACTGAGACGCGTGAATACCTGTACGTAGGTAGATTTCAGTTTAATCAACTCATTTTCAGAAATATGCTCTCACTGATATCAAGTTTGTGATAATTTGCAATAAAAAAGACAACGTTATGCAGCATGTGTATCCGAATGACACAGAGAGCTGCAAATGAGTTATATAGTATTTTGATCAACATCGGAAAGTTTTGATCTATAAATTAGTAGACCCTTTTTGCACCATAATCTCTAAAGTGAACTTAAAGAATTTTCCATATCTTCGAGTTTTTGGTTATGACTGCAGGTTGCTCATGAAACTCAACAATGCGCACAAGATAGCTAAAATATCTTGGAAAATTCGGTGAAGCTCGCCGTTTTTCACCACGGTTCGTATCAAAGATGATGACACCAATCAAACTTCAATCATAAATTGTTGTACTTCGATATTTATACCTTCAAAGCTCGTTGTAAACAATGTTTTCTTGCCCAAAATAAAGAACCTGCAGTTTCAGCTTCTTTTTTCTCCAGGATAAACGCCAAGACAGCTTCCTCAGATTTGAAAAATATAGAATTTATTATACTGAATTAACCTCAAACAATAATCCTTATATTCATCACAATTCCTTGGTTCATCAGAATGCCATTGCGCTTGACTTACTCATCTAATACGAATTTCAGGAAAGCATGTGCTAGTTTTATCGGTGAACGAAACAAATCTCAAAGATGGATGCACTGTACAAATAATACCAAATTAGATTCCAAAAAGATTGAAACTTGTAGTGTTAATTTATAATTTGAATGAATCCGAAACGAAAACAAAGAGTAATGAGTGGAGACTTACACAAGAGAAGAAGCAGAGTAATGTGTAAGACATGAGTGCGAGAGAGAGCTCCCTTCATATTTGCAGCTTGACAAAGAATGCCATAAAAAGCATTTAGATAATTAGCGTACCCTTTGCAGCACTCCACTCACCTCGGACTTCAGAGTCTTCGCTCTTCTTCATTCAGACATGGGCGAGAGGAGGGAACGAGGGAGAGGGACATGCTACAATATCTCGGGGGGTGATCACGTGAAAGCCACGTGACTCATTCCATGCATGTGGAGAAGGCACGTGAGAGGTTGCTTGGTTGGTTAGTCATGTGTGAGCGCGGATGCTGGCATGGACACACCTGTGCCTTTTAACTCGTTCGATGATTTTTATAGGATGGATCAACGGCTGGGTGCTACCCGATAACGTAACGGGCAGCTTTTCTGAATATCTAAGAACACACACACACACACATATGAAACTTTGACCTCTCGAGATATTAATTATTCTATTATGTATTAACATATCGTATGACGAACGCATTATTATAAAATGTTACTCCTCCGGTCCTTAATATAAGACCCATTTAACTAATTTGATTATATTAAGGAAGTTAAGTAAATTAGTTAATTATAAGAAAAGTGACACATTTTTCCTAAAACACCATAATCATCTTTCTTAATACCCCTCTCCCTTTTCTACTTGATTATGGTTAAGGGAGTATCCATAGAGGTAATTTAGAGAAAATTAAAAAATATGAGAAATGGGTCTTATATTTAGGACCAAAACCAACTTAAGAATGGGGTCCTATATTAAGGACCAGAGGAGTATTTATTATATACTTTGAGACGATTATTTATATCTTAAATTAAATCTAACCATAGGGGGATAGATCTCTCCCAGGAAAGGTCTATTTAAAAAAATGGATAGAATAAGTTAAATGTCATAGTACAGAACTAAAGATATCCTGTAGCCCTTTTCACCACCGCTGTACGGTAAAGACTGAAGAACATAAAACTGAAAGTTGAAGTGAAGAATATTTGCGTGTAATGAATAATGATAGAGATAATTTAGTTATCCGCAAAATTTTTGGGGAAAAGGTCGTCCCCAAATTGACTTCATTAAAGGAATATGACTTACATGAAGAATATTACGACTAAGTGCTTTTAAACTCATATTATACATTGTGACAAGACTTGGCATTTCAATAGATGACTTCATACGTAAATATTTACCCTTGATTTGGATGGAAAAAACAGATAAAAAAATACTACGAGAAAAAAAAATCCTAAAATCCTAAAATTTCTATTTCTACTATTTCTTAGAGTTTTCTTTCTTCTCTATTTTCTTCTTATTTTTCTCTCCATCCAAATTAAGCCTTGAGCATGTACAATTGCAATTAATAGATTCTGTCAGCCTCTCTTTCGGATGTGGAGTCTGGATGCAGCCAAGGCGTTCGCTGAAATACATCATTCTTCACTAGTTTCGTGGCTATCTTGACACGCGTTCAAATTACAGGATGATAATGTAGTAATGAACCTTTACGAATTAGAGTTGTGGTAGGCGCGCATCCAGTCTCTCAAGTTGGTCTTTTGATGCGTCAGGATTATTCTCTGCTAGGACTAGGATATTACCGGGGAGGAGGGGTTGGCCTTGAAAATCATAGGTAGAGATTACTCTTTACCACGACATGGGAGCCCACATAATGCCACATGCGATATGCAGTTCTACAAGGGCTTATACATACAGTTCCCATTATCCAATGGGGGCACAATGGTATATCAGCAAGAATGGGTGATCTAGAATCAAGATGCCGACTGTTTACAGTCCTAAAAAACATTAAAATGTGTCCCAAAAAATGCTCTCTCCCTCAAAGGAGATATATTCATAATTATTGAAAATTTATTCTCTCACATTTTACAATTCAAGAAGTGTAGACTTGAGTAGAGCCTCTGACAATCCCATCAGTGACTTCACTGCTGAATGAGGTTCCTTATAACATAAGGAAGAATGCCTCCGTGATTGAAGTAAGCAAGTTCCACCTGAAAATATGATAATGTTAATGGCATCAAATCAAGTGGAAATTCTACGGCAACCAGCAGGCTTTTGAAACGCACATAAATAGTTCAACAAAAGGCAAATCCTGACAGGTGCTACATCTGAGTCCGAAACAATGATTCTTGGAAGAGAGAGCATGAAATGAAATCTTAAATTTACCTCAGTGTCAAAGCGTACTGTGCAGGTGAAAGATTTTCCAGAATCAGTCATGACAGTGACATCTTGGCCGGGCCTTATGTCACTAATTTTACTTGGGAGATCAATTGTGTATCGTTCATGACCAGTCAGTCCAAGTGTGTCAGCATCCTCGCCAGCTTTGAAGCAAAGAGGAATAATGCCCATTCCTACCAAATTACTACGATGAATTCTCTCGAAACTTTTAGCAATCACTGCTTTGACTCCCTGTCGGGATTATTAAAATCGTTAGTACATGTTAAGGAACCAAAAAATGTAGAAAACACAACTCCATGGTAGGTTCACAGTATATAGTGACTAACCAATAGCATCGGACCCTTGGCAGCCCAATCTCTTGAACTTCCACTACCATATTCAGCACCAGCCAGCACAATGGTGTCCTGCCCCGCAGCTTTGTATTTCTGACATAAAACAATCCTAGCAGATTAGAAAATTGACGGTGCTGTAATAACAACACAATAGTAAGATTATACCCTAGACCATGCCCTAAAAGGTTGAGACCCTGCCAATCCCGAAAGTAATGGTTCATGTGTTCTTACCAAGAAAGAGAACTTTAAATTGATAGCAACACAAAAGGTTGCTATAATCAGTTTAAATAAAAAAGGCTTGACAGTTGATAAATGCAACCCAAAAAAAAATACTAGCAAAACTAATGTAGACTGTCCATCAAGGAAAAGATTAATCTGTCATAGAATATGTCTGCTAGATAATTCGAAAAGCATAATAAGATAATTTCACACCCAAAAAAAAAAAAAACTATAGAACACGTCATGCTTTGCTCCTAGAAAATGTCAAATGCCATAATAAAACAATATTCCATATTTATCCCAGAAAAATGCCACGTTTGGGTGGACCATAACTCACCATTGCTGCATCAAATACAGAAAGTTTCTCCCCCGACGGAATGTGAATGGTTTTGGGGCCAACGTCTCCCTTCAAGAGCTTGTTAACAAGACGGATGTTAGCAAAAGTTCCCCTTGCCATTATTTCATCATTGCCCGACGACTTCCATAAGAATTGAAGTCCTTGCGGTCCACTCCACGTTCAAGCAAATATTTTGCAGCAGGACTGTCCTTATGAATGCTTCCAGCTGGAGAAATGTGATCAGTAGTGATACTGTCACCAAAATTCAGCAGGCAATACGCATCCTTCACACCATGAGCTCCAGGAGGATCCATGGTCATGCCCTTAAAGTATGGAGGTTCATGAATATATGTTGAGTTGGGGTCCCATGAGTAAAGGGTCTCCACAGGAACTTGTAGTTGATTCCACATAGGATTGCCCTTGGTAATAGCCTCATAGGTACTTCGGAACATGTTAGGCAACACGCTAGATTGGACAGCCTAGATATCAAGTCATCCAAATTAAATATGTCATGCACACCTATGAAGCTTCAGATTATTTAATACAAGGATAAGCTAGACATCATTTACCTCAACAATTTCTTCAGTGGATGGCCAAATATCCCTCAAGAAGACACTCTTACCATCCTTCCCTGTCCCAATTGGCTCCTTTTCAAAATCAATGTCAACCTGGAAAGTCAACGAAAAGATATCTAATGAAGGTCCCATCATGTAGAAACTGAAATGTTACCTTGATTAATTTCAATGTTGTATAAAATTCAAATTAACATGCACCCTATCAAATGAAATAAAGGTTTTTAATAAAGCTTGTAGATACTCTCGTTGTAACATTAGTACATAATAAGAGGTTCCAGGACAATGAAAATATAATTATTTGACTTCAAAAACGATACCTTTCATTCCATTTACTATTAATTTTGCAGAGACACCCATCACTCTAGTCTCGAGTGAATCTCACACCTTCAAATGGAAACCCCCACTAAAACGAGCCAACATATTCTGTATCTTTCTCTGGAATTGATAAGAAACGGAAAGGATCCTAACTCATTCACTCCATAGTTCCAGGTTCAAACCGAAGTCTAAGGACTTGATACCTTTCTTAAGATGACTAAGGTGATTAGATGACCTGATTTTTAATAAACACTAAAAACAATACGCACGGCCATAACAACAAAACTAGACGTGCATACCGTGCCAGCAAGAGCATATGCAACAACTAGAGGAGGTGAGGCAAGATAGTTAGCTCTGGTTAAGGGATGCACACGACCCTCAAAATTACGGTTTCCAGATAGCACAGCAGCTGCTACAATGTCTGCAAAAGACCGCATGAGGATTGCATGAGGAAGGTATATATGAAGCAGAATAGTCTATGAAATAGGAGTGTATCTGGAAGTTGTAACAATAAGATTTTAATATAACCATTTTCCGAAATGGCAGCAGAAACAGATTCATCCAAATCCCCTGAATTGCCGATACATGTTGTGCAGCCAAATCCAACGATATTGAAACCCTGCTCATTTAGAAATTTCTGCAGTCCACTGCCAAAAAAATCCAAATTTAGTGAATATTTCATTCAACTTGTGCAGATAGAAAGTAACACCATCACAATGCAGATTATGATATTATAACGACTCATGAGTAAAATATAATACCTTTGAAGCAGATACTTTGTAACCACTCCAGAGCCTGGAGCAAGACTTGTTTTTACCCAAGGTTTGACCTGGCAAAGAAAGTCAAAACAGCTGCCATTAAAATCTAAAAAAGCTATAGCATAACATTATACATAATCATCCACATCAAGTAAGGACATCAGGTAGCAAAGCATTAAAATATTGTAGAGCCCAACCTGCAAACCAAGCTCATAAGCCTTTTTCGCGACAAGTCCAGCCCCAAGCATAACACTTGGGTTTGATGTGTTAGTACAGCTTGTGATTGCAGCAATGACAACACTTCCATGCTTGAGCTCTGCTGGCTGGCCGTGAAATTGAAATTTTGCAACTTTACCTTGGGCATCTTTTGGAATAGCAAAACCCTGAATTAAAGTAAAACAACCAAGTTATTTGATATTTTCTATTTATCACGGAACATTAATTGCAACATGAATGACTTTACTACAGCAAATTAAAATAGAAGTAGGGTGAGAGAAGGATCATATGCCGATATAGAATCCCAGATGCCATTCAGTTCGCACTAAAGGATATGGAGGCATTTACTCACAAGCTAATGCCGTACATACAAGTAACAGAATAGACTCCATAGAATATACTAGAATAGGCTCAATGCATCTACATGGAGCCCAAGTTAAGCTACCTTGTTCATGACTTGTGAATAGTACAGCTTTTTAAAACTTCTACAAATCTATAATATACCAATATTGATATTGATACTATAATTGAAGACCTTAATTCTAAAGCACAAATTTGCAACAATAGGGCATAAGTGACAACGATGACAAAACTGAAGTGGTTTTTGCGCTATTACTGTAACACACCATCACTAACCTTAAACCCAACTTTGTTATCAAGACAAGCATGCCAATCAGCCTTCATTTCTCTCAAAAGCACCCGATCATGAGGCCTGAAAATGTTCAGCCAATATAAATCAATCACAGAATAATGATATTAGATAGAAATCGAGAGGGAAAAATTCAAAAAGGATGCATAAGTTACCTCTTCGGTCCCGAGATACAGGGCTCAACATCAGCAAGGTTTAGCTCAAGATAGGATGAATAAGCTCTTTCTTGTTGAGGCTGAATTGAAGAAAAGCATGTTAACATGCGATGCCTCAAATATATATGCACACTTCTAAGAAAAGATGAAGAATTTAGATGGAGACCAGAACAGAGGATATTCTAGTAACGTTACCTCATTATAGTCAACAAACATTTTGTTTGCCCTGAGATATGCCTCTATCATGGCCACCTATATTTAAGCAAAAATGAAGGTCAATAAATGTCATAAGCATTTCACATCCTATGCAAAAATAAACAAGTTGACAAAAAGTTATAGTGCTCAGTACTCACAGTCTCGTCACTTCTTCCAGTTAACTTGAGGTATTGTAAAGTAACATGATCTACAGGGAAGAAACCCATGGTGGCACCATACTCAGGAGACATGTTAGCAATAGTGGCCCTGTCAGCTAATGATAGCTCTCCCATGCCATCCCCTATGAAACAAAAATCAAGAGCGCTCTAATTAGCTGGGACAAACAAAAATACGTTAAAAAATAAAGATAATTAAAATCAACAATATGCCTTATGATAACTTAATTACCATAAAATTCAACAAATTTCCCAACAACGCCATGCTTCCTCAGCATTTGGGTAACAGTTAAAACCAAATCAGTTGCTGTAACACCATTGCGCAGTCTCCCAGATAACTTGAATCCAACAACACCAGGCAAAACCATACTCATAGGCTGTCAATATTACAAGCACATGGCATTAGTGCAATCACAATAGCTAGATTACTCCATATGTACATCTCAAGAAAAAGCAAATGGACACCCAGTTCAAAAAGGTTAAATATTCCATGCACACAAGATCAGATATTATTTACCTGACCAAGCATTGCTGCCTCTGCTTCGATGCCTCCAACACCCCAACCAGCCACCCCAAGCCCGTCTATCATAGTAGTGTGGGAATCAGTACCAACCACACTGTCAGGATAGAGTAAGCCGTCATGGTTAAAAACAACACGTCCAAGGTACTCAAGATTCACCTGGAAACCAAAGATGTTACAAGCTCACATTATCAACAAATGGAAGCAGTGTCTTAAATCCAATTGAGTCATTTAGTTTATCTGCTTCTAAATGTACCTGATGTACAATACCAGAACCAGGAGGAACAACAAGCATGTTGTGGAAAGCATTTGACCCCCATTTAAGAAATGCAAATCTTTCCTTGTTTCTTTGGAACTCAAGCTCCATATTGGCCTGCACTGCATTCTCTGACCTTGTTACATCCACTTGAACTGAGTGATCGATAACAAGATCAACAGGTACCTGCCACCAAATATTTCCAAAAATTACTAGTAGTTATAAGAAACACAATACATAGAAAATTTATGCGGAAAATCAAAACATGAAACCAGAGCAGGCAAATATATTTGCAAATTATGATCCTACACATCATGTATGACCATCTTACTCTATATAAGTCTCGAAACTCTTTGCTGTTACGAGTAAACAAGGTGAAAAAGATTACATGATTGACATCTCTATCAAAGAAAACTGCAGAAGCAGAGCTAACTTTACCAAATATAGCATAAGACGCTCCAAGATGTACGTTTAGAAATTTGAAACCTTTTGCGTACCATCAGTAAATAATAGATGAAAAGCACATGCATGTGATAACTAAAATGTTTACCAGAGGATTTATCTTGTTAGAATCGCTGCCAAGCTTGTTCATTGCATCACGCATACAAGCCAGGTCAACAACGGCCGGCACTCCTGTAAAGTCCTGGGGAAGAGAGGTTACAAGGAGGATTACTCACTACTTGCAATCACCCAGATAGAAATAATAAATCACACTCTGTACAAAAGTCGATGCAGAACCTGCAGGAGAACACGAGCAGGCTTGAAAGGAATTTCAACTTGCTTAGCAGAACTATTTTCCCAGTCAATTATCTTCTCAATATCTTCTTTCTTCACTTGGAAATTGTCGCAATTACGAATGGCAGATTCGAGGAGAATTCGGATGGAATAAGGTAACCTATCTGCAATGCACACATTAAGATGATAGCATTAGTAATTGAACTAGCTGAAGGTGAAAGAAAAATCTGCTACACTGGAGATGAAGAGAACAGTACTTCGTTAGACAAGTAACGTACTGAAATGAGAGGATCAATTTTTTTATATTCCAACCGATATTCTGGTGCATTGAGAAAATTTGCATTTAAAAAATCAAATGGCGAGAAGGAATCGCGGCAAGTGAAAATAGTGAATTACCAATTCTAGGATCGTTCAGAGAAGGAAGGCTGTAGAACTTTCCGAACTCGCCACCCCCGGCCTTAGGGAGACTCGTCAAGTTCCCCTTGAAAGGATTTTCACCAGCTGGAATGCCATAAGAACAATCAATACAAAAACTTCAACGGCCGATACTTGACAATTAGTAAGTTGATATCAAGTCAAAGGAAAACGTAAAATTTATGTTTAAAAGCATGCAAGGTTCCAGGTTTCAAGATACCAAAGTAGGATTTATGTTATTACCAAAAAATGGTAAGATTTATGTTTAGCAAGGTGAAAATCATAGTGGAGATATAGCATCTCCGCTGCCCCAGTAGAACAAGAAAAATATCCACCGGATTACAGAATGAAAGAAAAGTCCAAAATTCTCGGAGTGAAGGGAACGCACCCATGGAAGCGATCTTGCGCTGAAACTGTTCAATCATAGGAGCAACGGCTCTGATCTGAGCCCTTAGACTGACCGGAGACCTCCAGTCGACGCCGTGGCTCCACCGGGGAGCGAAGCTGCGAAATGATCGGGGCGTGGAAAAGAAGCTGAGAGATCGGTGGCCAGCCAAAGGAGGTCTGGCAGGAGGATGTGCGAGGGTTCTAGGAAGAGAGGGGTACAAAAGCTTAGTTCTGGCAGCTCTGAGGAGTGAAGAAGCTGAGGAAGAGGACGGCACATACATGGTGACGATCACGCATCCAAAGACAGGATGAGCTTAGTCAGGATCAGGATGGATGCAGCGAGGGAAGGGGATTGGTGTGGAAAGGAGGAATGGAGCAACTCTAATGGCTTGTGGCCTCTTCTGCAACTATAAAAGGGGAAGCCAAGTTTAGGGGCGTGTGGCGAGCAGCTGTGAACTAGGGCTCCGTGCCTTGTTCGACAATTCCACTGTGGTTTCGGCATATATTATTATTTTTATTTTTTATTAAAAAAAGCCTAAAATTATAAAATTTAAAGTAAATAAAGAAAAACAAACGAGGAAGAAGGACATCAATTCTCCGTGCTTTGTCTTGGACTCCGCAAATGCTCCTGGCCAATCAGCTTTTACTTAGTGTTTTTACTGAGTTTTTATTATTTTGGACAGGTTGCAGTATTGAATTTCTAATTCTAATTCAAGTCAAACCTCCCACTTTTTGGACTGAATCATTGGCAATGACAAAGAATAACGAGAACATGACTTGTTTGGAATTGCAAGGCGTGAGGAAAAGGAAAATTGAGTATGAAGGTATGATTATAGTTGAGGATGCTGAGAGGTTTACAACCCCTGAATTTGGTTTTCTCCCTCTGGATAATACATTTATTGCTCTTAGTATGCCAGTAATGTGGCTTTAAAGGGTTAAAAAAAGATATGGCTTTAAAGGGGGCACACAATAATGGGGATGAAGTAGCGTAGCAGGAGATCTGATGCCCCCTTGCAAGTGGCAGATTTTCCGAAGTTGTCGGCCTGTGGCGTGGGGTCAAGTTGTTTCGTTCAACCATCCCTTCAATGCTGCGGGAAGCTATTCTGTGATGGAGCTACAATTGCTCCCTCTCTCACTCCCATCTCATCCAATGTGTATTGGTAATTGATTATTTTTAATATAAATTTAATATTCCTAATCGGTAATTAGTCAGTAATCAATCACTCAGTGGGGGAAAAAAACTCAAGCTCCTATTTTCATTACTCGTATTTTACTGTTTTTCATCAAATTCCAGTGACAATTTTATTTGATCGATCCATTTATTGATTGCCATGTGGCTACAAACTGTGATGGAGTTTTTTTTTTTCCCATCTCCTTTTTTGAAAAACCATCCACTGCTCTCCGGTCCCAGAATGTGAGAGTGATCGATGATTGGAATTTCAATATTCAGATCAGATCAGTCATGAACAGTATGTGCTTCAGATACTTTTCCCCGCACGTTTAATAAATTACTGCCTCGTATTTTTAATATAAAAGCTTTTTTAATTTTTATTTTTAATCTTAAATATAAGATCCCAATTCATTTTGTCTCTCGTGTTTATTTTTTTCAAGATAATCCTTATAATGATAGTAATTCTAACCAATACATTTGATTACCAAAGATATTTTAAGAAAGACAATACCTATTTATTACAAATAACTAGCTTAATTGGTTTTGCTAATCTAGTTAAATTAGTCAATTGGGTTGCCAATTGACTAATTTGGAGAGATTAAGAAAATTAGTTTAAGATTTAGGGTTTAGGGTTTAGGTAATTTTAGTTACTGCCTCCGCTCGTTAGTATAAGGATTAGTTGACTAATTTAACTATATTAAGAAACTAGTTAAGTTAGTTATTTGTAATAAATAGGTGTTGTCTTTCATATAATATCCTTATTAACCGTGTGTATTAGTTAAGATTACCATTTGATGAAATATTTAAAATGAGATAACTACTGTAAAGATTATTTTAGAAAAAACAAATAAATATAAAAGATAATGAACTTAGATTTTATGGTTATGACCAAATTAAAAGTCAGACTGACTATTATATTAATAGGAGAATTACAATAAGGATCCAAGAAAGAAAAATAATTACTAAAAAATTCTAATAACAACTTAAACAACTTTTAATAACAAATTTATAAAAAAAATAATATTTATTATAAATAATTAATTTAACTAAGTAGTTATTTTCTCTTCTTAAAATCTCATTATAATTCTCTCTGCAAAATTTGGGGGACTCGAAGCACCGTAACAGTGGGAGGTGCAGGAGGGGTGATATAGTCATATAGGTGCGATACAGGGGATGAGAATCACCCACACGTTGACGATTCCCTGCATACGATTCTTCTTTTTCTCTCTCCTTGTGGCCTGTTCGAAACTTGTTGGAACTTTCCGACCTAGAATTCAATTTAGGGTGTGTTTGGATGAAACCAAACCGTGGTTTGGAAAAGTGATTCTGGAGAATAGATTCTGGGGAGAATAGATTCTGTGAAGAATAGATTTTGTAAAAAAATGATTCTGAGAAGTGATAGTGTTTGGATAGTTGTTATCAGAAGCACTTTTTATATATACAAATTACTAAAAAAAAGACATAAGTTATTATGATAATTACAGAAAAAATAGATTTTATGATATATTTTAATTTGAAGGAATAAAATTATTAATAATATATTTTTTACCAACATAATTAATAATACATAAGATAATATAATTAATAAATAATTAATGTGTATATATTTATAAAATATAAGATTAATGTGTATATATATTTATAAAATATAAGATTAAATATGTTTATCAAAAAATATGTTTATAAAAAAAATAACAAGATACATATCATATAGGCTCTCACACTCTCCCTTTTTTCTCCAAAAGCAAAAAAATTTTGCTTTTCCAAAACCATGGTTTTGGAGTCAAAACCATGGTTTTGACCCAAAACCATGGTTTTGGTTTTTAGAGGGGGTGTTTGGGTGATTGACACCCCAAACCATGGTTTGGGTCCCCAAACCATGGTTTGGGGTGTCACCCAAACACACCCTTATTCTTTGCTTCGTCTTTTGACGATATGCACTGCATATAAATAAAAGTCAGTCTATCCATCCAGATTTTTAATAAAATATCTTCACTTAATTAACTCTCTTGATCATCACATCCTGACGTTGCCATGTAAAAATGACACTATTATTATCACAATGACACGTCAACGGTTCTACGCAACAGGTTTAAAAATTTTACCCGGCACGGCGAACGCTTTTGAATTTTCAGAATTACTTTCAAAAGAGTAAACACGATGTTGTTTCTACCTGAGATTGTTTCTTATTATAATAATGAGCCCATTTAAAACAGTTTATAAGCAGCTTATAAATAGTTTTTTAATAATAATTTGTAGAATACGAGACAAATATGTGATAAGAGTTTTGTTCTGACTTATGTGAAACGTGTTTATAGAGAATTTCCTAAGCCCTCCCAGACAGGTCTAATGTTTGTCTAGTTAAACTTGTCTGCGTCAAAGTAAACGTGGGAGTATTTGGATGGAATCAAAATCATAGTTTTAAAAGTATTTTTACAATATATGAAGTAAATATGTGAAGAAGGCTGTTTGGCTTTATGGAAGAAGCATATTTGAGTGCTTCCAAACACTCCCCCTAAGAGAAGCAGTGTATTGGTGTTTTAAATAACTCACACAATGCGATTATTAAATGACTTGTAAAGAGAACCAAGAAAAAATAATCTCATGATAGTTGAAGAAGCGATTAATAAGTAACACTTTGTCAGGAGAGAGGCACTAAAAAATACTACCTTTGGTGCTTATTATAAAAATCGGTTTGACTTTTAATTTGATCCTGAATATGAAATCTCAATCTATTTTGTCTTTCGTATTTATTTATTTTTTTCTAAGTAGTCATTATAGTAGTTACATGTGTTAAATGTTTCATCAAATGATAGTTACTGCTAATATACATAATTAGTAAGTGTATTATAGAGAAGGCAACACCTATTTATGACAAATAACTAACTTAACTAATTTTTTTAATTTTTCAAATTAATCAACTAGATTTCATATTAAGAATCAGAAGTAGTATTTGGCACATACTCCTGACAAGTGAAGGAGACTGGGGCTAGTTCAAGGGTCTTCAATTAGTCGCGTAAAGCCATGCGTATTCAGTATAGTTGGAAGTAAATTTCTAATTGAGGGGTTCAAAAGAAAGAAGACTGCGTCATAAACCTCACGAGCGAGCCCAAGCCAAGCGCCCCCGTTAAAGTTTTTTTTTTTTTAGGCACAAAGACGTGAGTTTGAACTATGTTATAGGGTGTGTTTAGATGAAACTAAATCATGGTTTGGAGAATAGATCATGGAAAGAATAGATTTTGTAAAAAAATGATTCTGAGAAGTAAGAGTGTTTGGATAGTTGTTATCAGAAGTACTTTTTATATATACAAATTACTAAAAAAACATAAATTAATATGATAATTATATAAAAGATAAATTTTATGATATATTTTAATGTGAAAGAATAAAATTGTTAATAATATATTTTTTACCAATATAAATAATAATACATAAGATAATGTAATTAATAAATAATTAATATGTGTATATATGTTTATAAGATATAATGTTAAATATGTTTATAAAAAATATTTGAGAAATTTTAAAGTCATATTATTGTTGAGATCTACTCTGACAGGCACAATCATCTCTCCAATTTGGGCCAAAAGCAGAATGAATTCACTTCTCCTGAAACCATGGTTTTGGATTTCAAAACTATGGTTTTGACCCAAACTATGATTTCATATTATTGACCTAAAATTAATGCTGTTTGGGTGACATCTCACCAAAGCCATGATTTTGCCTCCCAAACCATAGTTTTGAGGGTCACCCAAACAGGCCCATAGGTAGAAATGGCATGGGGTGACTAAAGACGGAGAAGAACACGCTACATAATGCAACTATTGCATGGCAGGGTATGCAACACATCATATAAACGACTGTGATTATGTTGGGAGAGATGGTTAGATCAATTTATTAGGAGAAAATCTAGATAACATGAGATATGTAGAGAAAATTAATCGAAGCCCACTAAGTGCTTGGTAACTGGAGAGTAGCATATTTCTCCATGAAATTTTATACTACTGCTTTACATGTTAAATTTCCTTAACAAGGGAAATGCTATAAAATTATTTATTGCAAAATTTATTACTTAAAAGCTACCTAAAATCTATTTATTAAAGATCCAAATATAGCCTGTCTTTAGCAGATGCAGCTCTTTAAATGTCTGTAATTTATCTTATGCCATGTGCAAAACCAAGACATTTAGATATAATTGTGAATATATCACATACAGTTGAATAAGAGTTCCAGTACATCTGTTAAAATAATATTGGATAATAAACTTTGCCGCAGAAATTTTTTTTAACAATTTTTAGTGACGGACAATAATATAAAAATATATAGCCATGATGATGCTGCAGCACAAGTCGCATCATCCTGTCTTCAAATGTTAGGTGCAGAAAAAATTATGCAAACTTTCATTTTAAATATTCACGAGCATATATTTTTTTGTTTTGATTTTTATACGCATTCATATGGCGCTTTTTTTTTTTTTTTTGCGCCAACGCGGTAGTAGTACTATAAGGCTATAAGCAAACCGGCCGATGCTGTAATGCCGTGACACGCGTCGGCTGCAGGTGAAAGCCGGGCTGGGAGCCCAAAAGGTCTCAAATGTCAACTCAGGAAGTCACCAGTCAGTATGTTTTTTGAAAATTTCCCCCAACCCGCTCTTTATTTCTCATCCTTCCCTCCTCCTTCCTTCCCGCCTCTTTTTGTCACCACTCTCGCAATCCCTAATTTCTATCCCGCTCAATCCACATCTCCATTATCGATCCCCAATATCTCTCTCTCAGCTTGACCCTCGCTTCACCATGAACCGTAGAACCAGAGCCCTCACCAAGTCGCCCTCAGCCAGAGCTGAGCAGTTTCACAAGTACCTTAAACCCGGTGCGCTGGCCCGAATCAGAGATTCGCGGATTAGCGCTAAATCGCACCGGCTCAACTCGCAGTGCCAGATCTCTCCACACCGCGCCACACCTCCGCCTTCTCCTCACTCAACCGATGGTCAACCTCAGATTGTCGTCGGTGATGGTTTTCCTTGCTTCGTCGGGAGGATCTTTGGTCCTCGGTGTCCGCAAAGGAAGAAACTCTTGGCGGTCAAGTCCGTCTTGTATATAAGTACTAGCCCTTCGAATCCGGCTCCGGACTCACCTGATCTGATTATTGATTCATTTGGCAATGACATTCTTGTCGCTAATTGAATGTAGTTTACATTCTGTTGAAAATTCTGGGATTATTCTGTTGTAGAATGTAAAGCAGTTTAGATGTGCAGATGGCCATACCCTTTTTGGCACTTTGTTCATTGACGCGAGTAAAATTTCCCTGATGAAACTTCAATTAATAAAAAGAACCTTCAATTTCATGTCAAGTATTGCTTTTTGAGTTGTGGCATTATTCATAGTTCATTTACGAGTATTGGCGTTTGGAATTAAATTCTCATATGGTTGGGTGATTATACTCCAGATGGGAAAGGAAAGAACTTGGGTATGGTTTTCAGTTTAGATCCTTGTAGAGTTCTTGAAAATTATAAATGCAACGATGATATTGTTTATTAACCTTTTCACTACTTTAATTGCACGCCCAAAATTTGGCCTGAATGTCCAATTTAGAGCATTTACATGTTATATACCAGCTACTTATCGTTGTTATGTGTTGAAACGGGTGATCTCTCGAAGTTGTAAAGCGTGTGCCCTGTGCTTGTAATGCTGACAACGAAATCCTTTGCTTGACTTTGTTTTTGCCTCATTTTTCATCGTATAATTGGTTTTGCTCAGGCTGGTGATAAGAAGAGAGGCTGAAATAAAATTAAGCCTTATTTTGATGTAGTCGCATCAAGGTTGCCGGGGAGTCACAGCTGACATGTTTAAAATAGCTTCGCTCAATGAACTAACTCCAGACCCATCTGGGGCTCATTCGGTTCTTTATTGGGGAGGTCTCAACTGTTTACTTTTGAAAGCGCAGGGAAGTTAATTCTTGTTCGGATGGTTTAACATGGCACTCTGATGTCTAAGAATCAGGAATTTAGTAAACGCATAACTTGATAAATGAAAGGATCTTTGTGCTTCATTGACACACTAGAGGTTCAAAATTGCATCTTATTCTTTCAGCATGTCTCGTTTAGTTTTCTTCTTCATAAATAATTTTTATCAGGACCACATCTTACCATATTTTGCAACTGTGTTAGTTGTGGCATGCAAATAATTTTGTTTTGCAAAATCTTCTGTGGTCAATGTTTACTCTGAACATACACAGTAACAAGTTAGCTGGTTTTGCTTCTAAATTATTATGTTATGTTCTTGGCATGTTTTAGACTAATATGAAATAGCTTTTTTTTTTTTTTTTTTTTGTGGTGGCTCATGCACGTATCATTTGAACTTCCTGTTTTACTGGTTTACAAGGTAAACAATGGCTACTAGTGTTAGATGTGACCTGAGTGACATTTTGTTGGGATCATTCTCATAGCAACAGATACTTATGACCAAAGATTTGTTTCAAGGGTTGTTTTTAATCAGTTTACCTTGTGGAAGAAGTTTTGGTAAACATGTACGGTTTTGCCTGGCATCTTGCTTGAAAGTTTTAAACCTATAAATATTTTACGCAACCATACACTAGCATGCATTCTCTTGCAGGACGAACAACAGTAACTTGGTAGCCTGCTTGTGCTCGGTATTCAGTCCTTTCGCACATATTTCATGTCAGCTGTAGCAGTGTTCCTCTCCTGATCTTGGTATTGGCTAATTTGTTTCATAAGCATGAAGTTCTTAATATAATTGATTTCATGATCCGTTTGGAAAGCGGCTATAAGGAGCGTTTTGACCAGATTTAAGCATCATGCCGCAACCAATAAACCATAGTTTATTTTAGGCTTACTATAGGCTGTAGTGTTTCTAGTGCATGCTAAATGCTTGATAGAACTTGCCAGGACGAGCGCAAGACTGCAAGAGGAATGAGAAGGAAGAGACCCTATTGCACTCATCGGGTCTCAAGGTTGACGTGCCTTGTACTTCTAAGTAACAAGAGAAAAAGAACAAAATTTTTCTAAACAAATAATCAAAATATCAATATATCTATATATAACAAAATTTATATGAGGTCATATAAATCATGAACATTGATTATTTGTTTGACTCAATTCAATATTAAGAAATGTGTATATGGATAAGTGATTAAAGATTTTAATTTTTAAGCCATGCGTTCTTTTTAATTGCTAAACAGTAAACATGATTCAGTAGAGATTACATGGATAAAATTTTTGAAGTATTCTTTTTCTTTTATGAAAAATTAATGTGCTAAAGTCTGAAAATTTAGCATCACATTAATTTTTCATAAATTAATGAGTTGGACTTAAGAGAAATAGATAAATAGTGTTATAATAATTTAATAAAAGGATATATAAAAATAAAATAAAAATAAGAAAAAAAATTTCAGATCTCCTTCTCTATTTTTCCAACCAATTAAAATATCTCCTCAAACCCATCATCAGTTTTTCGGATCTTCATACCATGACCTGGAATCTTGGATTTTCCATGAAAGTTTCTCTCTTCCCTTAGAAAAAAGATGATTTACATAAAAAATTGAGAGGCCAGTCCACAGTCCCACAGCCACAGCCCTTCAGCCCAACGTGTCCGCGTGTCGCCTTCTCTCGTGCTGTGTTTCACAGAGGACTGGATCCACGCGGTTAGTGGTCTGTAAAAACCGCAAAAGCATCGTCGATCCAAACCAAAAAAAAAAAAAATGTCGAAAGTGTGACTGTGATACTACAACGACGTCGTTAGATAGTGAACCGGACGTCCGGCTTAATTTTACCGTACGGGGAGAATTCTTGCTCCCTTTCAGTCGCGGAGGGCAGGTCCTCCTCCAATCCAATCACGCACAGCGTTGTAAGTAAGCCAAGTAGTGTTTGCCGGCGAAAATAAGCTCCCAACAATGGCCGAACCCAAGGTTAAATACGATCGCCAGCTCAGGTGCTGCCTCTCACTTTCTCTCTGGCCCTCCGACGTTTTGTTAGCTTTCCACTTCGCCCTAACTTCTTATGCTTGAACCTACTCAATGCTATCAACTCCTCGTCTCCTGTCTTCCCTCGCTCTTTAGAAACACTACACGTGAAACTTTTCCAATCTCCTTTTTCTTTGTAAACCTAAGCCTTTTTAGGCTTCTATGTTTGGATACGTTTATCGTTTGTTCTTGTTGAGGAAGAAACAGTGAAGAAATTTATCATGAACACTGTAACGGTTTTGTAGAATGTTTCTGGCTGGAAGTCAGTTCAGTATTAGTTGCTGTCTCGTTAAATTAGGTAAGATATCAGTTATTTGATAAGTTGATGATATGATCAAGCTGAGATGAGGTGACTGTAATGGATCTTTGCTTGTAAAATTTATGTCCTGATCCTTAATGGTTGCGACAATAGCTGTCCTTCGTACCCATTACCGGAGAAGGCTGAATACTTGATTTTCCATATCTCTGTTTTAGTGCTTTCTTTTATCTACACTTGCACAATTGATTTCCCTCATTAATTTCCAGCTCGTTGCGTCGGTAGGATGAAATAGTTTCGAGTTTTAATTTTTTGTGGAACTATTATCTTCAAACTTTGAAATTAAATTTTCTATCTGCTCATCATCCTGTATTTTTGTGCTCTGTTGAAATATCTCAACATTCTTTCTATTCTACCTTGTTAAATGCAGAATATGGGGTGAGCAGGGACAAGCAGCCCTAGAGAAATCTAGTATCTGCTTGCTTAATTGTGGTCCTACGGGTTCTGAAACTCTAAAAAATCTTGTACTTGGTGGGATTGGGAGCATCACTGTAGTTGATGGATCTAAAGTCGAAGAGGGTGATCTTGGAAACAATTTTATGGGTACAGTAACATCTTATTACTTCGTTTTGTTCTTTATCTCTACTTCTCCTCATCGTCTCTTTTCACTTGTAGTGGATGAATCAAGCATCGGGCAGTCAAAAGCAAAATGCGTATGTTCTTTTCTTCAGGAGCTGAATGACGCAGTTAAAGCAAAATTTATTGAGGAGTATCCTGAGGAATTAATTGAGACAAATCCATCATTCTTTTCTCAGTTTACTTTGGTAGTTGCTACACAGGTATGCTCATATGATTTTTACAATCTATGGCTTATGTGAGTATTTTGCTATGGTCATTGATGTCAAGTGTAATATATTAAATGGAACTCTTCAATCAACATTTCAGCTTGTGGAAGACTCAATGGTAAAGCTTGATCGAATTTGTAGGGGGGCAAATGTTATGTTGATCTTTGCTCGTTCTTATGGGCTTACAGGGTTTGTTCGAATCAGTTTGAAGGTATTATGTTGTAGGTGAATAGAAAACACTTCGTTTTCTTTGTTATCTTCACAACATTAAATGCATCATGTTCTAGTTTGGGGAATGGTCAGATACTCAGCTGCATGAGGAAATATGCAATAATTCTTATCATATTGACAGTTGACATGTAAAGGACAGAGCAAACAGAAACAATGTGGCCAATATGCAATTGATTTTATTTATAATAAGGGAAATAAAAACTGGGATAGCAATACAGGTGCTGTCAAGTCGGGTAACTTGCTTTTCCAGTTAAAGGTCAAAACTAGAAAACTGAAAATATTTGTACCACAAAGAGACATTTACTTGTGTGTGTGTGTGTGTTACTAAGGTTTTTTTTTTTTTTTAATAATAAAAAAAACTAGGAACATCCGGTGATTGAATCAAAGCCTGAGCATTTTCTGGATGACCTCCGATTAAATAATCCATGGCCTGAGCTCAAGAGGTAGAGTTCTTTGTTTCATGATGTAGATTTCCTCTTTTACTGTATCATCTGGTTTTAGCCTTTAAAACTTTTACCCACCTAGTTCTATGGGTTTTCTGAGAGCATAGATATGGTCCTTTCTCTTGATATTCTCATTGCATGATTTGCCCACTGTAGCCTTGCAGATAGCATTGACTTAAATGTTAAAGATCCTGTGGCCCATAAGCACATACCATATGTTATTATTCTTGTCAAGATGGCTGATGAGTGGGCCAAAAGCCATGGAGGTGCACTTTCATCAACCAGAGAAGAGAAAAGGGAGTTTAAGGTTCACTGCTTGCTTCTGTTTTTTTAGCCATTTGTTATGCTGTTGTTCTAGTTATATGATTAGCTTTCAATGTGATCGACTTAGGAGCTTATCAAAGCTAGAATGCTTGGGCAAGATGAAGATAATTATAAAGAAGCTATTGAGGCCTCTTTCAAAGTCTTTGCTCCTCAAGGAATCAGTAAGTATTAGCTGCAGTAACATCCTCATATTGCCTTACGATATATTCTGACACTTTTCTTTTAAGAAGGAGCATAAGATCTATTGACACGATCAAACATTACTTGAGTAATCTTTCATATTTATGGTGGTCCTTGGAATGTTGAGACTTAAGAGGCTAACTTTTTAACTTCTTTTATATTCCTGAAAAACGTTCTAGTTTCAGTCAGATGCATTTTAATAGTTTGTCCACAATTCCATTTCCTTCAATTTATTGTCAAAGAATGCAAAACAGTTTCAGATGGCACGACAATATTGTTTCTGTGAACTCTCAGGTTCGAGTCTTATAGAGTCCTTGAGTAGTGTGGGCAGGAGGTGAACTAAATAAGGAACAGTTGGACTATTTAAAATGACAAATCTCTTATATGCAGGTTTTGAGTTCCTAATTTTTAAGCTTTCTTATGAACTGGGCTTTTTCATGAAGAAAATTGTTTCTCTATCTTAAAAACTTTAACAATGTTAAACTTTGAATGTTTGTTAAGGAAGCATGTACCGTCATTTGTTGGAGGTGAGGGTCATCATGATGAACTCTTTTAAAGTTCCAAATTTTTTTCCTTGAAAAAAATTGATTTTGACTCAGAACTTTTGACTAGTTTTGAACATTTACTGCCTTGTTTCCAATTGAATTTATATTAGACTAAAATTCAATGACCATATACTTTTCAGGTTCAGATTTGCAGCAGATAATCAATGATAACTCTGCGGAAGTGGACTCTAATTCATCAGATTTTTGGGTGTTGGTGGCAGCTCTGAAGGTTGGTGCTTCTGGAATTGCTTGTTTGACCCCCCCGGGGGGGTCTTGACAAGGCCACATTTTATGACTTGTTTAATACCGTAATAAGTTGCAGTGCCAGGTGTTATTTATTTAAAGCCTGGGAAACTGTTAGGAGGATGAATAAAATTGGTTACAAGAGCTTGTCACAATTTGTTGAACATGCCAAGCTGGAAATATATTTTTCTCTTTATTTCATGGAATTCATATCCCTGACTGTTTGGTTTCTTAAGATTCAGTTGCATAATGGAATGCTTTTCATCGTTCTGCAGGAATTCATTGCAAATGAAGGTGGTGGGGGGACACCCCTTGAAGGATCTATACCAGATATGACATCTTCTACCGAGTTAGTAGCGAAATCTCTTGTCAGATAACTTTTATTTTCTCTCGAAGATGAATTATTTACCAGAATTATACCTACCCTTCTGTAGGCAGTATGTGAATTTGCAGAATATCTATCAAGCCAAGGCTGAAGCTGATTTTGTTGCAATTGAACGACGGGTGAGAAGTATTTTGAAAAAAATTGGAAGAGATTCAAATAGCATACCAAGGGCAACAATCAAAAGCTTCTGCAAAAACGCCAGAAAGCTCAAAGTAAGTGCATATAGTCAAATTGTTTATAGATGGCAAATGATGAAAGTATTGGAAAACTGAGATGCTTAAATTTGTTCTATGACCAATTTCCATGTTTTCTCGGGCTCTTTATTGTACAAGTATGTAAAATCTCAGTGTTCCATATGGTGTTTGGCAATTGCACCTGTATGTTGCAATAACCTTATTTGAACATATAATGTTCAATTTGAAAAAGAAAAATTTATCACCACTCTCTTTTCTCAGTTTATGTGACAAACATTTATAAGGAGTGGACTGTTTGGGACAAAACAATATGAATGCAAGATGCTCTAGGCTTTCCTTGTGTTAGTTATTGGCAGAGATTTTTATTGTTTTTGTTACTGATTTTGGCCAGTGCATGTTGAGTATGTTATAACTGGACATGTTCTTTTATCTAATATTAACCGAAGTTAGAGAATTTTGTGGGAGCAACTGCGGGCACAGGAATGTTTGAGAGTCTTCATGTGGACACTAATCTTTATTTTGCAGATCTGCAGGTTTCGCCTGATTGAAGATGAGTTTAATTCTCCAAACCTACCTGGGTTGCAAAAGTATCTAACTGATGAGGATTACAGGTTATATTTTGTTTTATTATTGATGCTTCTGGATAGGGGAAGGGGAAAAAAAAAAAAGAATCAGTCTGTGATGCTGAAAAATTAGTTTCCTGTTTTATATGTGTGCAGCACTGCCGCCGGAATTTATATTTTGCTGCGAGCTGTTGACCGTTTTGCTGCTAATTATAACAGTTTTCCTGGGCAATATGACAGGTAAGACGTGCTTCTGAATTTCTAAATATGTTTCTGCTATATTATGTTGGGATTCTTCATCAAAGTTCTTTCTTGCTTTTGTGGCTGATGTTCTTCAGTGCTATGGATGAGGACATACCTCGACTGAAGAGTACAGCTAGTGGCCTGCTTAATGACTTGGGATGCAATGGTGCCACTTTGGCGGAAGACCTTATAAATGAGATGTGCCGATTTGGTGCTGCAGAGCTCCATGCTGTTGCTGCTTTGGTTGGAGGAATTGCATCGCAAGAAGTAATCAAGGTTTGCAATTCTACGTCTGGCCTGTGATAGTGCTACTTTTATGTTCATGGTGTCGAAAGTAATGTGATCTGGGATAACTAATCTAAGCGAACACTGAAAGCTTGGTCCTTTCAGGAAAGATTGCTCTCTCTCTCTTTTTTTTTGGGGGGGGGGGGGGAGCCTTGTCCTTTCAGGAAAGATTGCCGCGCGCGCGTGTGTGTGAGCGTGTTATTCACTCAGCCAAAAATAGAAAAAAGAAAAATCTTGGATGTGGAACTTAAATTGCGTTTTCCTTTGCAGCTAATAACAAGGCAATTTGTTCCTATGTCTGGTACCTTCATCTTCAATGGCATTGATCACAAGTCACAGCTACTGTCACTGTAATTTTTTATTCAATGGTAATGCTTTACAATTATTCAATAGCCTCTGGGATGCTTCTAGCCTTACAATATCAAATGGGGCTGATGTTGATTTCGATTGGCAGATTTCCGGGGTCCAATGGAGTGGCATTCGCCTGTAACTGTGGTCTCCTTGCATCCGATATAGTGGTGCCCCTTTGAGGCATTTGTGGGTTTGTTAGGTGGAACGGATTTGTTCTTGTTCGATACGGGAGTTTTGTAACTTGTTACGGACGTGGATCTCAGATATAAACAAGAATAGAGAAGATTGATTTTTGGACATGATCTATTTTTTTAGGCCACTGCGTATGAAATTGAGGTATTCGCCTTATTCTGTTAAATGACGCCTTTCTTCTCCAAGGAGATATCAATCAATCGAAGAAGATTGAATGTCATCTCAGATAAATTTCCTTGTCCTGCTATGAACAAGCATATTAGGTCCCGTTTGATATGAGGTACTGAATTTTGGGGCACTGGGCATGGGATTGGAAATGGCATTGGGCATGGGATTGGGAATGAGATTTATTTTTAAAATCGTGTTTGGTGTGACGTGGGATTAAAAAAAACCCAACAAGGCCGATATCTAACAAAAATTAGTTAAAAGGCAAAATTGCCCACATATTCTATTGTTGTTGCGACTGCGGCCTTGATCGAACATGAAGATGGAAAATCGAATACCAAGAATGAAACACATATTAAATATCACATTGAAATCCATCTTTAATCCAAAGAAGCAATCAAGATTAAGAAGAAATATCCAGATTCAAGCACAAAGGAAATAAGGAAATCAAATTGAACTTGAATTCATGCTTTTTCGAACAGATCAACGATCTTGCAGGAGGAGAGTGTCGCTTGCAGATTTGGACATCTTCATGCTCGCCAAATCTAGTTTTAACATCGGGAATAGAGATGACGGAATCGCAAGGAAGGGAGGGAGATGACGGAGAGACGACTTGCCGAGGAAGAAGGTTGCTGACAAAATGCGGCAGAGGACAGAGTTAATGGAATCGCGATGAAGGGTGGTGATGACAGGGGAGGATGTTGCTGGAGAACAAGGTTGCTGATGGAATCTCACAGGAGGATAAAGATGATAAGGGGAGGACGTCGCCGAACTTTAATGGTTGCTGAGGGAGAAGAAGGGCATCAGGACTAAGTAGTTGATGGGGTGTAATTAAGCAAATTTTAGGAGGCTATTTTAGTAAGTAAACTTTCAATCCCAGGATTAAAATTGCAATACCAGGGGGGAGGGTGGTACTGGTCAATCCCATGAGCGTGGCATTGTGCAATCCTAAGTATTGACAAGTACTTTGTACCAAACATATCAAATTGAGTCATTCCCTGTCCCAATCCCAATCCCAGCCTCTCATTCCCACGTACCAAACAGGGCCTTAGGGTGCGCGGTGGTAAATTTACACATGGACACCTCTCCGGGATTATGGGCCTCAGAATCAAAAGCCCAATGTTGGTCCTTTGAACTAGGCCCACTGGGAGCAACGGTTGCTCTATTAGCAAAAGTTAGATGTTGATCCGAAAAAAATGGTAGAAGGAAAGTTAGAAATGGAACAGGGGAAAAGCTCACAAGGCTTGAGGAACGATAGCGAATCAAAGCCAACTTGAAATAGAATCACGAGATCCACGGCCTCATCCGGGAAAGTGAAAGAAGGTAGTTAGAATGAACCTTTGAAAGTTGTGACAACGAAATAAAATGAAGAGAGATATGCTTACGGCCTACCAAGTTGGACCTGGAAAAAGTGAACAACTTTGCATTCCTTCCCTTTCAATTTGGGGCAGGTTTCAATGGCCCTGATGAGTTACATTGAGGGTGGTTTTCATGCAGATCTTCTAATGTGTGGTCCCGATTTCCCAAGGCATTAATGTCGCCAATTATTTATGTGGCTCTTTCTCAAGTTATCATCGCATCACTCTGCGCCTGCTCCTTCCTCCCCTGCGATCTACACATTCATCATTGGTCACCGACTCACCGTAACCCATGCCACCGTTCACTTATCAGATTTCATATTCTGGTCTTTCTGTGTTTCAGGAAAATAATGGTCTTTTAAGAAATGGACCATATATCAGAAATTGAACTTGACACTAATTAAGGATTTTGGCATATAATAACAGGTTGAAGTCCCCTCGCCAGTCCGGCAATTCCCCGTGATGCAGGCTTTTGTCAACTTGATTCTGGTTAGTGCAGTGGACCCAATAATTATTTCTACGAGATAATGGGGATAAGATTAGAAGTAAGAAAAAGACGATCAATGAATGTTGGGGTCGAAATGAAATTAAAGTATAGTCGAATTAGTCAAATGTTTCGGCCATCCAGACGCGACATTACCATTGTGCAATCCAAGACGATCATATTGAGAGATTCGACCACCACAGCCATTTGTTGGTCAATTTATAGCCGATTTATTACAATTCTCCGCATGATAATATGCCTATTTCCCTCCTTAATTAACTTATAATTTTTTTGGTTCCCACATATTAACCTTCTCTTGCTGGCGAGTGATCGAAAAATGGTGAATAGCCATTATGTTTGACTGCTTCTCTTGCTATATCTATCACGTGTATTTGATAGCGATAAAAAGGAGAGTCTGAGTTTGACGCACCTTGTCTATAATGATGAAAAGCCCAGAGTGGGGAAAAAGAAAAGCCAGTGGCTTAAAATTATTTTACTTTTCTTCTCTTGCAGAAGCCTTATTCTGTAGAAACCATTACCATAATGGAATTTGAAGTAATTTCAGAGAGGCATTGTTCTCCGTCGAGAGTTGATTCTGAGAGCACAAGTAAACATCAGGACCACGTCTGGAAGTCACCGAAACGATGACTTCTTAGTAAGCTGGGAACATTGATAGAGATGTTCATGGTTCCATTCTTTTTATTATTTTAATTAAAATGTCACTTTCGTCCTGTTTAGAGAATATGACTCTTCGGGTTACGCACCACTGCAAAGTTAGTGACCAGAAAGCCCTTCTTTGTATTTTGTCGGCACATGCCTCCTTCTCCAAATGAAAGATTTTGCTTTGACCACTCTTGCACAGAAATAGCAGCCTTCACTCCTCATTAAACTACCTGCCCACGTCTCAAACACCCTTGTGAATGAAGAAAGTGTTATGCCTCAACTATTTTCCATTAGTACCATCTAAATCTCATTAATTACTACTCCTCCTACCCTAAGTATAGAAGTTAACTGGCTAGCGTATAAATATTAAAAAAAGTTAAGTTAGTTATTTATAATAATTGTATTTTAGTTTTCTTAAATGACCTCTTCTAATCATTATCTCATTAATAAAAACTCTGTTTAGTATATGCAATCAATATGGAGAATTTAAAAAAAAGTTTATAAATTTGAAAAACAAAATAAATTAAAATATTATATCTATCATCCAAGATAACTCTTGGCTAACTATTATATTTAGAATAAAAGTTATTCATGTTCGAAGGTTTGATTAGTGGTTCGAGTAATCAGACACTGCAGTCTACATGGTCACCAAGTGTTGTTTTATACTCGAAAATTGGAAGTCCAGGACATGCAAAGGAAACTGAAGTGAATCACCCAAAAAAGAAAGTAAGAAAGAGAAATTCCTCTCGCATTTATAAAATATTTCGTGGTCCTGTTTTTCATACTTGAGAGAAGTCAAGAACAGAGAGGAAGGGGACAATATATTGAGCATGACAAGGAACGTAATGATAGAGAACTGAGAAATGATTATCGATATTAGAGAAAGAAGGCTATACAGAGACCTTAAAACTTAACTCCCATGATTGGGTGACGGTAAGAACTAAGAAAGGTGCTTTATTTCCCATGCTATGCAAGAGAAATGCGTGGTTGCGAGAGACTGAGAGTTCATTCCTGAAAATTACTCAAACACTTGGGTGCCAGTGACTGATAATGACATCACTTTTCACTCACTTCTTCATTTATTATTCCCAAACTGAGTAAATGTCCATGCTGCCCCCCTAATCAGGATCCTCCAAACTAGGACACTGCCTCAAAAAATTAAATGTGTGGGGAATCATTGAAAATTGAAATGGAAGGGTCGTCCCATATGGTGTTAATGGCAGAAGGACATGGCGTCGTTGATAAGGGCATTCATTTCTGTCATTTATGAAAGGCCCAAATTCAATAACGACTGTGGGTCACACTGCCCTTAGTGTCTGGACCTGTCACCATATTGTAATATTGGCTTGGCGGGCAATAAATATTTCCCACGGAAAAAAAAAAGAAAAGTCCAACCAAATGAGGAAATAAAAGAAGAAATTTGTAGCGAGAAGTAACACAATAAAGAGGATTCTGTTTGTTTTTTCTTTTTGTTATTTTCTGGGGTGGCTTGATTAGTTGATTTAAATAATTAAATCCAGGAAAGTAGAGAGGGAATTGTGTGCAAGTTAGGTTAGATCTTGCAGATGAAAGTGAAGATGCGAAAGCAGTGGAGGTTGGTTTTCTTCATGGGATTAGAGTAATGAGCAAATCTTAGGAAAAGGAAGGGATGGAAAGGAAGTTGAGTGGGGCCTAAGATCCAACATTCCAACTCATGCAAGTGGAGGAAGCTATCATTAACAGTGTAATCTGTCGTGTTCTTAAAAAGGTTAAAAAAATCTGATTAAAGCCATGAGGGGGTCAATCATGCTCTAATGATAACCCCCAATTAGTATTTGCTTTAAAAAGCGTCATTATGTTACTGGAAGAGAGGAACAATGGTGGCCCCCGAAATTTCAGAGAGGCATTTTTTTTTTTTAAACACAAATGAACAAGATCCTTTTTTGACTGTACGATTTCTGTGCGAAGGAGGAGAAAAGCAGGGGCGGAGTGTGAGAAGGAAGCCATTGAAGAGTGTATGGGCAAAGCAATGAAGTGCATAGTGGTTATAGAAGATCTGTTAAAATGGCAGCCTTGTGTTGCTTCAAGACAGAATGAATCTCTAACATCACCAGCAATATCCTCTGTTTCAAGCAACCAACCCACTCTCAGTTTCTCTCTCTCTCTCTCTTCAATCTTTGTTTTTCACCCTGTTGGGGAAACTTGGATTATTTACTGAGCAGTAAAGCGTATGGGTTGGATTTTTGTATGAAATCATTTGTCTCTTGGATGGGAATATAGCTTTTAAATGTGCAACAATTTGACCCCACTCTATTATCAGCGTTGGTAAGTAGCAAGTCTCCTCTGATTTTGGGACATGGTTCGGGTAGCTCGCACGCATCTACATCCACACTACTGAATAGGAAAAACAGAATTGTAATTACTGTAAACGACAATATAAATTCTTGCATCGTTGGATTGAGTGATAAAGTTTTGTTTTTTGGAGGGAAAAAAAAACGAACTTGAAAAGAGTGAAACCTCAATTACATGCAAGTTCTGACGACAAAAGAACAGAACCCTGTTACGAATTACCTTCAATGGCGGACTACGTGGCTGAAGAAGAATAAATGGGCCTATTTAATTAGGGAACTTACTAATTAATTACAATTAGTGGGGTGGTGAGATTCCTTTCTGTCACTCCCAAGCAATGAGAATAAGTGAATTATAGTATCTTACACGTTGCCGACTCTGTTTTCACGCAGTGCTTGTCTGTCGCTGATTCCATTCCTGTTTTGCACTCCAATTTAGTTCTCAACATTTATTTATCTTCATTTCATTTCTTCAACGAATTTTTAATCCTGAACTTATGTAAACAAATCGAATTGGAAGGCGCCTGACTTAACGACAAAAGAGGAATTAAAAAAAAAAAAACACAGAGAGGGAGAAAGAAAGGGAGGTGATCTTGACTTGGCTACCCTCAAGTGGAGCAAGGAACCTTTCTAGATGTGTCACTCTCCATCTTTTACTGTTCTGTATTCTCATTTTATTCCATTCTCATGCAAAAGATCCACAAATTCCACTATGGATATCTTCTTTTTTCTTTTAGGAATCCATGATTTTTTCACTTGCAGAGAGCTTTCATGTGCTGCTAAGCATAAAGCCACTGGCTCCACCATAGATATCTACATACATATGCTTGTCAGGGATGGTTTTACTTATTTATGCTTGTTGGGTTTCTGATTACAAATTCAAAAGATGTATTGATTGAGATGAAAGAGAAGCCGGGTTGTTGAGTTGAACGCTACAAATAAAATAGCAGAGGGGAACGTGGACACGTGGTTGGAAGACTGAGTATGGAATAATGACAAGGGAGGAGGGTATAAATGTAATCACAATAAACTGTTACGGTGGGGGGGGGGGGATCATTTAAGCGATTGGTGGTGGCGATAACGACAGTTTGGTAAAATGAGAAAATACAAAACGAGGGAGGGCGGTTAGTCAGTCTCCTCCCTTCTGTTCAACGTCCCTTACCTGCAAAGTGTGTGAGAGAGAGAGAGGAAGAGAGGGAGAGAGAGACCAGAAAGTGTTGGAACATAAGGATAAAGAGAGGAACGAACATCAACTCACAACTTCTTCTCTCTGGTTTCTAGGCCTTTCTGTCCCTCTCTCTTCATCGTTCTGACGGTTTCGTTTTCGTATTTGCTTTCTCCCCTGCGTTCTTTGATTGCTTGTGCTTCTTATCCTCCCCTTCCTTCGATTTGACTTCCTCTGATTTTGATTCGGTCGCTGCACCTTTCACATGGCTTTTCTCTATTGAGTCCGAAGTTGGAACGTAATTTCAGCCTCCCGGAAGAAACAATGACTTGGAAAAGCAGAGGTGAGCAACCTTCCAGGAGCCTTGTGTCGAAGAAAGGGGCTCTTTTTCTTTGTCTGGCAAGTTTCTGTGCTGGGATGCTCTTCACCAACAGGTCTCGAACTTCTCTATACTTTGTTTTGTTCAATTTTTCCAAACGTAATCTCTTCTGGTCTTTTCACAATTTTATTAACTGTTTCTGAAAATGTATTCCAGCAATTCTTTCATGGGAAGCCTACTGAGGGCAGTCTCTTATATAATTCGTGTTCTCAGATCATAATACTTCATTCATTCTTATAACTTGTATGATACTGGGTTTTCAAGCGTTTCATTGATTGTCTTGCAAGAATTCCGAGTTCTGGATGCTTCTCAATTTGGAGGATTTTTTTTTTTTGGGCCGACCTCAGCTTGAGAAGTTTGATTTTGAGTCCTTCCAACTTATATGTATTCAGTTCCCCTACCTCTTTTAATATCTGAAACTTCTTATTTCGGAGTCAGCTCTGTTTTATAACTTGTCATTATAGGTGCATCTCAATTCATAGCAGAAGTGAGGATAGATCTGATATGGATTGGCATGTATTATTCATACACACGTAAATTCTTGGGCTTGAGATGCATTCCTTTGCTAATTCGGTAGTTGACTTTAAAACCAGTCGACTCTGGTCAGCTCCGCTTAATTTCGTGATAATTGAAGTCTTCGTTCAGTTGTCACTAGTGATATTTAGGGAGCCATGTGCAAGCTCAAATACCGCTCATTAATTAAAATGAAATAAATTAATTGAATAAGTATAAAGATTGGAAAAAAAAAAAAGGAAAGAAATTGTTGAATTACTTCACTTATCTGATAACCCTCCATTATTCTCCATTCCCTCATCTCCTTCATGAGGAAGGCACCTCAATATCAATTTATTAATTTTCATTTTCAGTTAGTCTTCAGCTGTTTGCAACTTAAGCCGTTAATTTCGATTTTATTAGTTTAAAAGATGAACTTCAAATTTTTGGACCATGGTAGTTAGTTATTAATTAATCACAGTCCAACGTCTTTGGAGGTGTATTAATTTTCTTTTTCAACACACCGAACAGTTTTAAAACAAAGTCGTAAATATTGGTGAGGAGGTGTTAAAAACTTGTACTATACTTCATTGTATCAGATTAAACGTTAACATGGCGACTGATTTATAAGTCGGTTTTTCTGGTACTTGTCTGATGAAAAATGTAAATGTGTCAGGATGTGGACTATTCCCGAACCTAGAGGGCTTGCAAGAACAACAGCTACGGAAGCAGAAACATTGAATGTGGTCTCTGAGGGTTGTAATTCAAGAATTGTAAGCAATTAAGCATCACTTTCGTTTACTTCTCTTGATTACACTCAAGTTATGCTTACTAGGAGGGAAAATGGGATTTATTTCCCACCTGCCTGTATGGCCATTTCCACTCCTAAGCAGCATAGCCTTAATCAGTATGTAGTACCTTTAAATCTAGCACTTTATGTTCATCCTTCTAAAATTTATGTATTATCTGTTGGCCTCCCTTCAGTTGCAAGAGAAGGAAGTGAAGCGTGACGCTAAAAACACATATAAGGAAGTTTCCAAGACTAATAATGCCATACAGTAAGTTGAATAACATGATGTTGTTCCAAGTCCAAAAATTTTTGTTACTTGGTCCGCTAGACTTATTCGGCTGTATTATTAAATGCAGAACTTTGGATAAAACAATTTCAAACCTAGAGATGGAATTAGCTGCTGCAAGAGCAGCTCAAGAGTCTATTAGAAATGGTACTCCTGTATCAGAAGATCTTAAGAGAGCTGAATCACCTGGTAAGAGAAGGTACCTGATGGTCATAGGAGTAAATACTGCTTTTAGCAGCAGGAAAAGAAGAGATTCAGTTCGTGCCACATGGATGCCGCAAGGTTTGTAATTTGAAGCCTGTTTTCTGATCTTCTCTTCATGCTTTTTTTAATTGGGGCAAAGCTCCTCAGATCGGTCTGTACGCAGTATTGGGTGTGTTTTCTGATGATTATTCTTGTGCCAACCTGGAGGATAGGTGATAAAAGAAGGAAGCTAGAGAAAGAGAAGGGCATTGTTGTCCGCTTTGTGATTGGTCACAGGTAGCTACTATATCTTTATGTCTAGGATGTTGCGGCATGATTGAATTACTTCGTGTTTTTGTTTCAATTTCAGTTAACATCAGCATAAAAGACATTAGCTGGATCACTATTCCTTCCAGCTACATCTTTAGTATTCAGATTTCCAGTTTGCTAATCATGCTCATCTGTATCTGTCGATTGCGACTTGTGCAATTCCGGTGTCTTTGTGATGTCTTCAAATGGATGAAATAAGCCATCATTACATCATTCGTAAAGTATGCTGAATGAATAATAAATTTAACCTGGTTTTTGCCCTTCTTTATGTAGTGCTACTTCGGGGGGTATCCTAGACAGAGCCATTGAAGCAGAGGACAACAAGCATGGAGATTTCTTGAGACTGGTATTTATTATGCCCCCCCTTTTGACTCATTGCTACTTCCCATCCAGATTCTACTCCTCTCCCCTTTGTTACTTGCATAATCTCTTGCCAAGCTAGTACTAGTATCATCTATGTCATTTTCAAGAGAAGACAGACAGCCACAGATTTACAAATCTGTGTACTTTGTCCCCGCAGGACCATGTTGAGGGATACCTAGAATTGTCCGCAAAGACGAAGACATACTTTGCGACTGCTGTTAAGTTATGGGATGCTGATTTCTATGTCAAAGTCGATGATGATGTTCATGTAAATATAGGTATATAAACTTTTACAAGCTTCAATAACCTGGATTTATGTTCCCTTGTTTTTCTTAGTTTGTGAGTCGTGAGCCGTGATTCATAACAAATTGAAGCTCTTGGCTTATTGAACATATCCACCAACGAAGCTTATTGAACATATCTACCAACTAAGCAAATAAATACACTTCCATAAATCTACAAGATCCGTTCCTGATTCCCGTGGGTTTATGCTTCCCTTGTATGCATGCATCATTTGTGCTTGATGAGATCTTTATCTTAAAGCTGTATTTAATCTGTTTCAGGAACACTAGGAGAAACTCTAGTTAGACACCGTCCAAAACCACGGATATACATTGGTTGCATGAAATCTGGCCCCGTCCTTTCTCAAAAGTGAGAACAACTTGCCTTTTATCTTTTGCTATTTGTGGAAGGATAGATTCAATTTCTAAGTTCTTACCTGCCTTGTCTGTTGCACAGAGGTGTGAGGTACCATGAGCCCGAATATTGGAAATTTGGTGAGAACGGAAACAAATACTTCCGTCATGCCACGGGACAGTTGTATGCCATTTCAAAAGATTTGGCTACATATATATCAAATAACCAGTAAGTCCTACTCCACCAAGCTTGTGAGATGTGAAAATGAAGAAAATGTAAGTGGAATCAAAATTTTGAGCTGAAGGGGTTTGAAATTATGATTGTCTCAGGCAAGTTCTTCACAAGTATGCTAATGAGGATGTCTCACTGGGAGCTTGGTTTATTGGACTTGACGTGGAGCATATAGATGATCGAAGACTTTGCTGTGGCACACCTCCAGGTGAATATTTTTGTTGACTGTACACTTTTCTGTGATCAGTAAATAATTGGATCGCATCAGTCTTTATCTGGTTCGAGGTTCTTACGAGAAGAATGGAGTTTTGAATTACTGAGTTGGTTCCTTTTGCAGATTGTGAGTGGAAGGCCCAAGCAGGCAATGCATGTGTTGCTTCATTTGATTGGACCTGCAGTGGAATTTGCAGGTCTGCCGAGAGGATCAAAGAGATTCATAGGCGATGTGGAGAAGGTGAGAAGGCGCTGTGGAAAGCCTCTTTCTAGGAGGCAACTTGCAGTTCTTCCTAACTCAGGAAGATTATCACCACGGTCCACGGCTATGAATCGTGGCTGCAAGATTTTTCTTTTTTTCTTTTTCCCCCTCTATTTTTTGTCAGTGAAATTAAAATATCATCTTACGAGAGAGAGAGAGAGAGAGAGAGAGGGCGCGTCCCATGGACATTCTGCATTTTAATACGAGAGATTGACCATGGTAGCGGCCAGAAAAGGGTATTGATGTAGTCAACACTCACACCAACAATTCTTTGATGCTTGAGGGGCCACCTCCTATGTTAATAGTTGCAAGGCTAATCAAGCTCCTAATAAATGCAGAGATATATTTGGCTGGGAGTGGCTGCCTCTCCTTCTGCCTTAATCTGATCTTTCTGTCTACCTACAAACTCTTCCAAGTTAATCTTAACGATCTTTCCGTTACATTTGCGTGTCAGTCTTCTTCCATTACTTGGATTTACCCTCCCAGCGTACTGAACCACTAAAAGGATAATTCCACTGCAGAACATATATTGCTTGAGCTTTCATGTTCGGTACACTCTTCAGTAAGCATTGCAAGTCCTTCATAGAATCTCAGGACGATTATGGCAACGCAAGGCTAAGATCTTTGGACAGATACAATGTGCCCGTCCGCTTTTTCTGACACCGAGTTAATGCAAGCCTAAAATTCTTCGAACCTCCCTCCGGAGTTAGGACATATGATACAATCCCCTTTTTTCTTTGGACCTTTTCTATGTTAGGGCATGATAACAGGTCAACAAAGACAGCCTAATGAGTGAATCTGAAAGTTGCTGAAAAATGCACGCCTAAGACCGGACGATCTTTTTTTTTAAAAAAAAAAAAAGGAAATTTGGAATACTATAACATAACGTAAGATGAAATTTGGAATTACGATGTTGGGTATGGTGAGAAAGGTCCGATCTCAGTTTAATATGAAACATTAAAAATAAAAGATAAAGATTATGATTGGGTTTGAGAAAAGTTATGAAAAAATGTTTAGTATGAGTAACTTTTGATTATATAAGATTAGATAATTTTATATAGATAGGATTGGAGAATACTACCTCTCTTTGTAATGTTTTCTAATCTCATGTACATGGATATGTTTAATACCACGAGCACTAGTACTAAACGCCTTTTTAACATAATTTTATAGTTACAATCCCAAGTCTTATTTATCTTTTTTAATGTTTCATACTACCTCCGGTTTTCAGTTGATTAATTTGAAAAGATTAAAAAAATAAGTTAAACTAATTATTTGTAATAAATAAATGTTATCTTTTCTAAAATACCTTTACTAATCAAGTGTATTGGTTAGAACAACTATTGTTAAAAAGATTATCTTAGAAAAAAATACTTAAATATAAAAAATAAAATAGATTAAAGTCTTATATTTATATTTAGGAACAAAATAAAAATCAAACAAGATTTTATATTAAGAAGCAGAAGTAATACTAAACGTGATATTAATATCCCTTTGGTCAAGGGATTAAGCACTGTCATAATGTAAGCTATGCCAAGTTACAGGAAACAAAGACGACGAAGGTACAAAAAGGAAAAATAGGTTGAGATGGTTTTCCATTGGGGGGGGGGGGATGGTACATATTTATTGCCGTAAATAGCAGGGCATGCACCGTCGGGAATATTTAACAAGGGCACATCTCCATGGCATGCGTTTGAGGAATCATCAACTGCTTATGTCCCACAAATCGTACTCAAAGCACTGTTCTAGAAAAATAAAATTACAGACTAAAATAATGTACACCGTCCTTAATATAAGCTAAAAGATTAATATTAATCATATATATAAATCTTATTTAATAATTAAGTATAGGAGTGAGGGAGAAAATTAAAAATAATATTTAAGATGTTTTGAAAAAATATATTATATTAAAAGTTTAATATTAAAGATTGAAAGAGTAATATTTAAGAAACTTCACTTTTTGTTCTTCAGTAACTCCAAGAAAGCTCAACAACTCATCAAACGTCATCAGGTGAGAGGTCAGCCCATATGAATTGGGAAAACTTGGCTCAAGATGACCTGACGTGACTCACCCAACCCGAAAACAACCTGGTTAAAAAACCAATTTAGTGGGTTAGCCTAGTTGATAATTATAACTTAGCGATTGAAAAATTGTATGAAGAATATTTTGTTATCGTACATCTATTCTAATATTTTACTAAGATGAATATTTAGTAATTTTGTTGCATAATATTATGATTTTAATTTGCCAAAAGAGTTGTATGGAAGATTGGAAAAATATTGTTAGTATATAATTGTTTTATTAGTGATTCAAGTTAATAAACTAATATTTAATCCATATGATATGAAAATTTAAATTATTTTTTATTTTTTATTTTTTTCATCAGTTTGACGGTTGACTCCGATCTAAAACCTAACCCTGCCTCAACCGATCATCCCTAACCCTACCTCAACTGGTCTGATTTTTAGCATGATATATTTTTATAAATTTAATTTAGAAATAAATTTAAATAAATTTAATTATTTTTTCATTCTTTTATTTTTTCCATATTAAAATTTTATAACCTTACTTTTTCAGTATTTTACTCGTTAAAATTTTATCTTTCCTCCATTATCTTCATATCTGACATTCCCTATTTGCGAGGCAAGTTAACTCAATGAAAACGCACATCACAATTGCGTTGCATTCAATAGTTTTCCTCCTTAATCGGACAAACATGAAAAAGTTATCTTATTTATATCTTGAGATTCAACTAGTTCATCAAATTTTAGTTTTTGCCCACAATAAACAACAGAATGTTCAAGTGGCCTCAGCTATCGAGTCATTCAAAATTCAAAACAAATCACAGCCAAAATATGGGATATCGCTTAATCAATTTCTTTTCTACACGGGTCAATCTAGCCATAACATGTGAAACATATAGACACCACAAAAAAAAATACATACTTAGAACTGACTATAAGTTAAGTACAAATATAAAAGAAAAAAAAATCACAGATTTAAAAATGGCTTCTGTGAGTTCAGTATTCAAGGTTGTCATTACGAAAGCATCCTCAATTCTTGAAGTGTTGGTCTATATAGAGAAGAAGGCAACACTACCCATAAGATAAAATAAAATGTGTGAATACTATATGCAGAGGAAGGGAGAAGAGAGTGCCAATGGATAAAGAACCGCACAAGGCACTTAGCCAAGATGTTGATTGGACTCAACATGAAACTTGAACAGAACTTTGGTGTTACTTTCATTTAACTTCCACCAGTTTCTTTCCAGAAAGGTGATTCATCGCTTGAAAAGAATTCGTTTATTGCCAGGAAATCGCAGTGAAGTAATGACATTAACATGAAACCAAACAGACAACGTAAAACAAGAAAAAGAATACCAGAAGAACAGGCGCCAAGGTGGCCGGGGGAGCAGTGGCACGTGATATTGGCACGGCTCAATCAAAAAGCAGAGCCCCCTCACCATCTAGAGCATTGCTTTCTTATTGAACCGCACCAATATCCCGTGAAGCCTATCCTTCACCCCCCCTCCTCTCCTCCTCGCCATGCAAGTTTTCACTGTTCCAGATAGATAATCACAGACTCATTTCAAGCATCAATCTTTTGATGAAAAGCTCATAAAAGGCCTTCTCTGAGAAGTGGGAATTCACGTACCATCGTAAGGGTGGGGATGGGAATGACAGCGAAGTATGAATGGAGAAGAATCACAGCATGGAGGTTAAGGAGTTTGATGTACAGAACAGAACAGAGAGGTAGCGAGAGAGAGAGAGAGAGAGAGGGAGGGAGCAGGAATGAATGAAGGTTTCAAAGGAAGAGGGTAGGGGCCAACATAAGAGAGCACGAAACATGGCAGGTGATGGGGGCATTGAAGGAGATGCATTAAATTCCCAACCACCTCACAACTAAGGAAGTTGGAATATTAATTTAAGGAGTACAGGAATCGTGATATGGGTTAGAGCAGACGAATCTGGAGCTTTTAATGCCTGCATTTATGGGTCCTGGGAGAGAGTGAGAGGGATGTTGGTTCGGTTCATCACTTCATCACCATGCCCTCTATATGGAATTATGGATCAAACTCTCCAATTTCAAATTCAAAATGAAAATACCATAACGCAACAAACAACCTTTTGCTTTATGGGTTTTGGTTTTTGCAACTCAATTGTCATCAATCACCCTGATCGCCTCCTCTCTGACAAGGCATTTGGTAGGTTCCATTAGAGCTTTCGATATTGGTTGACTAATTGATCGTTTTCTCAAGCTTGGCCTTAATTGAACAGGCACAGGAACGGGTCGGAAAGCTTGCACAACATTTACTATATCTCTGATTTAATTTCTTCACATGTTTCTGAAAGACCATAAATAATTGTCCCAAGCAGTAAATTAAGATATAAAGTAAAGGACTGATGAGCTTACATCCGTGTAAGTTTTCCGAAATGCCTCTCCGTTGCCCGTAATTGTTTTCTTGTAAAAAGTGTGGAATAATAAGAACTAGCTAGGCATGTCCACGAGTTCTGCTAAAACTAGCTGAGTTATAATTTCTTTCGGCTTACTGTATTTTATATTTTGTTGGTTTTGGAATTGGATATCAATGACCTGACCGAATCTTCCTGCTCCAGAGAAAAGCCTCCGGCTTGTTGTCAATTTAAGTAATCTTTGACAAATTTTTTTTAAAAAAATCATGCTATAAAACTTCTATTTAACAGAAATATGACCTAATCAAATAAAAATTGGTCAATATATTAAATAATTTGTCACAAACATTGGAAAAAAGGAAAGATTTGAAGTAAAAACCTTCAAATTGCGCATACGATATCTTCTATAAAAAATAATTATCTTTTAGGATATTACTCTACCATTGACCAGGTTCCATTGACCAGCTGTTCGGGGTGGGGCATATCAGCTATACTTACTTGCAGATTGCTTTTTTTTTTTTTTTTAAAAAAAAGACCTTGACTATATAATATCTATAAATCTGAACATGATTTATGTACACTGTATAGCTATGTACAAATAAATAAGTTTTGTAAAGAAAAATAAAATATGCAGATAGTTATCAGCAAAACCTATTTAGGTTCCAATTAATGTCGTGGTTTGGGATTAACCGATGAAGAAAGTATCAGTTGTGGAAGGGGGCAAGTGAGCAGCCACCATCGTCTATTATGGAGTTTCATGATTAGACGGATGCGCATAAAACGCACAAGTTTCTCTTTGAGCGCTACAACCTTTTCAAGATACTAAATTAGGCAATTCTTACTCTCAGGGTAGATAAACATTTCTTGCTTCTTGTTTGCCCACATGGAGTTGGTTTCATTTTCTACCTTGACTTGGTTTTAATTTGCTTGTACGAGTTTTTTTTAAAAACTTAGATCCTGAGGGAATAGCAAGGCCTAGTTTCTGCCAATCATATGTGCAGATGCGTAAATTTCACCTCCTCATTGGCAGAGCACCATTACTAAAATGGAAATGGTAACCTCGATCATAGAAGAAGATTCAGAAAAGTATAGTCGGAGATGAAAATAGAAAACGATGACTTGGCAGTAAATTAGCATTCCATTAGGGAGCAGAATGAGGGTTTAGTTAAAAAAAAGAGGAGCATGGGGGGTTCACCCACTAAAACTACCAGCAAGAGAAAGCCAGACATTTATTACTAAACCGCGTCAAAACTCAGGACTAAAGAAGGCTTTGATGTATGTGTGTGTCCATTTGTAGCAAGGTCCCAGCAGCCTGAACAAATCAGGACTGTCCACCTATAATAGCTACGTTTCTTCTGTTTTTCTTTTTTCAGGGGGAGGGGCGATTAAAGACTAGGAAGCTAAACGTTTTTACTTGCATGAAATCGAAGTAAGTTGAGAGATGCTATATATATATATATATAGAGAGAGAGAGAGAGAGGTAGTATAATACTATCAACGGGGGGCATACTTGTGGGAGCAGAGTAAGAAAAGGAGGCATCTACGGATTATGTAAAAGCGGCCCCTATACTCCTTTAGGGTTCTCATCAAACATGTCTCCCCGCAGGATCCTCTGCTGTAATATTGCTGCTCATCACCTTCTCGTCTCTGGGCGCACAAACACCTTCCCATGTTACTACGAGATGGAGGCCTCGTCCAGCCCAGGCTTCTATATATAAAGAGAGAAATGGGAAGATTGTGAAAAGCGTGGCGTGAGATTAAAACAAGCCATGCCAACATGAAGCTAAGTACGGTAAAGCGTGAAGGAGCAAAGGGCGGTGAAGGGTCGGTTTAGAAGGGGCGACCCAACCTCACGACCCGTCACCACAAGGCCCACACTCGCAGACTCTCTGTCTGTTTTTGGGCCCACCTCTTATGACTAGTCACATGAAGATCACCAGTTTGATCTTTCTTGTATTTTTAGGTAGTTAATGTCTATTCTTCTAATTAAAAATATTTTTAGTTTTTTTTCCTCCTAATTTTTTAATACCATATCGTATTTCCACAACTCTTGGATTACATTCCATTATTCTTAGATCCAATCAAAGTAGATTTGCTCAAGGCTTTTTTACATTCACATGAAATTTAACCTAAAAGTTTATGCTTAAAGATCTACTAATATAGAGTCACTCGTTCCAATAGAATCAATACCTATTTGTCTCATTCCTACAAAATTTATTTTTAAATTCAACACCGAATTATTTGCTTAAAAATAACGCGCTGTATTGTTACTGTTTTAATAAAAAAACACTATATTTAAAAGATAAAGAATCAATAACTGAACTAAAAATTATAAAAAGTATACGCATGTTTTATTATTATTATTATTATAAATTATACATATATTTAGTAGGGTATTTCAATTCTGTAATTTAAATATATATAATGCATATAAGTTTATTTTCTTACATTTTGCAGTACAATTTAATGATTTATAGTCCCCCCACTCCCCCAGAAAGCACCCCGGGAATGATGGATTAAAATGGACCTCCAATAACCACAGGCCACAGCGGCTCAGGCCCAAAAAGAAAAAGGCGCTCGCGCGCACACAGGCAGCGTATGCAAGACGGAAGTCGGAACGTAATTAACAAGCTTTTCCTTAACTTGCAGTCGAATTCGTCCTCTGGGCGTTCGCTCGATGTGATTATTCTGGAGTTCCTCCAGCTCTACTCGTTTTCTCGCTCGTTGCCGTTCTTTTTTCGTCTGGTTAGCATTACTGGTTCACCCTTGTGTTTTAAGTTAATTTGCTCTTCCTTCCTTTGTTTGATTGATCAATCGCTCCATTCATAGAAAACCCTAACTCTGTTATAAGGTATTTACCTGTTTTCATTCTCGCAGACATTGCCATGGCAAAGAGTTCGTTCAAGATGGAGCATCCCCTTGGTTTGTTTTTATCTTTTTTTTCTTTTGTTCCCGTTTCTTTAATTTTGGTTATGTTTTTTAGATTGTTGGATAGGATTTCGTATATGAGAAATCTGTATTTTGTTCGAGCCAGTTTGTAGACATCGGCCTTTTTATTTCCTTGTTGGAATTTGTTAAAATATGAAATTTTGTTTCTATCTCATAATTATCCAAAATCTATGTATTAAAGTGCGAAATTTCATTTGCGAGACTTAGTATTTTGGAATCCCAGTGCTCGTCCTTTTCTGGGGAAAAAAAAAGATACAAAGTTTTAATCAATCGAGGGTTTCTTTCCCCGCGCTGGTTCCATCTACCTTGGGCAGAAATGTTGAGTTTGTGCATTGAAATATATATACTTGGTGCCCGAAATAGTTTTGAATGGGGTCGGTTGTTAAGGTGTGGGTTATACCATTTTATTGCTTACTGGTGTTTTGACATATATGTCATCTTGTTTTTATCCATATGAAGCTTTCTAAAAGTCTGTATCGAATAAACGTCATCCCTAGCTTCGTTAAGGCTTTCAAGCCCCCCCTCTCTGTTTGTCCAACTTCTGTTCAGTATTAAATATACAAATATTATGTGGCAGAAAGGAGACAGGCTGAAGCGGCTCGAATTAGAGAGAAGTATCCAGATAGAATACCAGTGAGATTTCATTTCAGTTGTGTGAATTTGTCATTGTATTCTTACTTATTGCTTATTAAATTGGTTGATATTTTGGCATAGGTGATTGTTGAAAGGGCTGAAAAGAGCGATGTTCCTGAGATTGACAAGAAAAAGTTAGTTTCTGCCTCTGTTTTACTCTTTAACATGGCCTATTGCATGATCTGATGTTTTGTAAGCGTGCACTGATTTGACAGCGTTCTCATGGTGTTCAATGCAAGGAGCTTTGCTCTCAGCAGTTTGGTCAGAATGTCCAAATCTGGTCTTACTAGTTTTCGCCTGCACTGATCTTAACTCTTAATGGATCTTCCCTCTAATTGTTAGACCTCTTAACATAGCGTCCTTCCTAGAAATGAATGAAGCATCGCAATTGATCTTTGACTTAATCCAACCAAATGTTCTACAGCCTTTTTTAAGCATGGAAGAAATAGTATTCTTTTAGTATTATCTCTCATAGATGCTTTGAATTCTCTTGGCAATCAATCCTGAGTGTTCTATGTTCTGTTATGGATGTTAGGATCAGGATGACCTACGTTCACCTTTTATATATCTTGTTTCACTCCCTTTTCAATTTTATTTATTGTATAAAACTTTTTCCCCTGTAGGTATCTGGTTCCGGCTGATTTGACTGTTGGCCAGTTTGTGTATGTAGTTCGGAAGAGAATCAAGTTGAGTCCTGAGAAAGCCATCTTCATTTTTGTCAAGAACATTTTACCTCCAACTGGTAAATTAAGCAGGACTTTTCTGTATTCATTTTGTTTGAGTGGTGGGTATTTTTGTTGGTAATTTGTGATCTGATAAAGTGGTTTCTGTCCATGTAGCTGCTATTATGTCTGCGGTTTACGAGGAAAATAAGGATGAAGATGGATTCCTGTATATGACTTACAGCGGGGAAAACACATTTGGGACTTTGATCTGAATTATGGCGTGCAGCAATCCATGTAAATACGTCTTCCCAAAAAGAAAATAAATAAGCTGTGGGAAGAAGCTAGTATGGTTGTAAATTCTTCTGTATTTTTAACCTTGTTTTTCTTTATGAATACTGCGGCTTTTTCTGAAACGACTGTAACAGGATATTGAATATAGGCTTGCAATTGCATTCAGATGTAAGATTATGCCGGAGGGGTACTATTCGCATCAAGTCCTGTGCGACAATTTATGAATTTATTTAATTTTAATATGTTAAAAACATGTCATTGCTCATCATGTTCATTATTGAGAAAGTTGCGTAAGCCCTTAACAGAAATTAGTAAATTACATCTGAATACCTACCAAAAAGAGAAAAATAAATTAGATGCGAATAAATGATACTTAGTTGAAACACGCTATGGTTTGTATTTAATTTGATTGGGAAAGTAGTGCACGAAAGCGAGTTCTGCCGGCGTTGAAAGCCGTTAAAAAATCAAGGGATGGCAAAGTGGAGAAGTGCTACCGATGCAACTTGAATTAAAAGATTAATTAATCAAGGATATGACATTCGAAATGCGAAGTATTCAGGTAAAATAAGAAAAAATACGTTCATGTTCAAGTAAAGTCTGAAGCAAAATTAGATCTCTAGTGCATATGGAAAGGCCAGTAAAAGCTATAAGAAAGAACAAAAGACAGTCGGAGGAGGATGAAATTATAGGCATGGTGGAATCACAGTGTCGGAAGGTGGAGGGAGAGAATGGGGAAGGTTCACTTGGAGGAAGAAGCCCTCTTTTGATATTGATTCTTGACCCATTTGAGACCAGCGGAGGTGCCGCTCTTGAGTTTCATGGCTCCCACTACTGCCGCCTCCTTGGCTTTGTCAGCGCCCACCACTGCCGCCGCTTTGGCTTTGTCCATTCCCGCCGATGCTTTTGCTTTCGCATCGGCCATCTTGCTGCTGCCGCTTCGCTTCTTCACCTGCTCATTCTCGTCCTCACTCCCGAACCCACCCGCTCCCCACTGGTCTGCCCAATTCGGAGCTTTGCTTCCCATTAGGTTCTTCTTCGATTCCAAAAAATAAAAAGCTAATCAATAATTATGCATGCTAATTGAAGACTATGGACAACTAACAATAGAATATCAAAGGAAATTGAGTAAATAATCATTCATTAGCTTATTTGGAGTGCAGGTAGCAATAAATTCAGTCAAAAACACCTAGTCCAAGCCTGGGGGAGTGGATTGTGACATCCGATATGAGAAATCAACGAGATTTGTTTATAAAAGCTTGGCCACAGCCAACAGAGAAATCGAGGGTTTATGTTGGGGAAGATTTCTTGGGTTTTCAAAGTGGGATCTATTCACCCAAAGGCCAATATACCATTCGGCGGATTGCATGATGGATTCGTGCTTGAAAACATTGGCGAGGGTGAAGGGAAAAAGGAATTACGACGTGGTTAGAAAAGAGGGAACAAGTGAGACGGAGGAGTCCAGAATCCAGAAAAATCAAGAGCGGGGAATGAACAGAAGAGAGAGGGGTAAATAAGGAGAGAGAAGAGATAAAACAAACGGTGAATATATACCTTTGGTGGGGATGATCTGGAGGAACGAGGAGGGTGGCGGAGGGCCCAAAGAAGCTCCGACAGCAAATGAAGGAACTGGGAAGATTGATTGATTTGAGAGGATGGGTGCAGGTAGATTTGGAGTTTGGCGCGTGCGAGGGAAAAAGACTTGCGCTGGTAAATATATAGATAATAATAAATGGGCACAGGTCAGCACGCGGTGGGATCACTTTCACAGTTTCACTGCCTTACGTGTGCGAGCGGAAAAGAGGATTCCTCTTCCACCACGCCATCTCTCTCTTTCTCTGATTTTGTCTATTTCATAATAATTCATATCGCCAGTTTTTTGACCAGTAATGTAATTCAAATCGCCATTTACTCCCTTTGTATTTAGATATTATTTCATCTAAAAAAATTATCTATAGATGAATAAATCCCAAAAAGATAATGAATACATTCAATTAACCCTTTTCCAGTAAATATTAAAAATCGATAAATATCACTATCAGATAGAATTTTTTGGCTGATAAAAAATATTGCTTATATAGTTTTTTTTTTTTAAATGCAGATCTTTGATTTCCCCTGATTCTCTTCTAATTAATCTTCTAGATGCAAATCTTTGGTCCTCGCAGAGACAGAGAGAGTCAGATATATATATATATATATATATATATAATATACACGCCTGTCACGTCAATATGATTATTCTTAGTAATGGTTTCTTTTTTCTTCCCAAAAAAATAAAATCCTCTCATTTTAATTTACCTGTTCCCTCAACTCCTCAGTGTAACACTAATAAGAATTGGTGTGGTTAATAAGAAATCAGTTCATATCTTATAAAGAGACATTCTCTGATTCTGATAAGTCTCCGAGACCAACTTATCTAAACTTTTATTTACCAAAAAAGGAAGGAAAACAAACCTCATCATGGTAACACTTTTTTCGTTTTCAATTTTCATTTTAGTTTGATTTCTCAGTATAAGAGTTAGTTTGATATTTAATTTAGTTTTAAATAAGACTACAATCTATTTTGTGTCTTATATTTTTTTAAGGTAGTCCTTAATTTTTTATAGTTGTTGTATATGTTAAAATTTTATCCATTTGTAGTTCTAACTAATACGTGTAATTAATAGAGATATCTTAGAAAAAATAGTACCTATTTATTACAAATAACTAATTTAATTAATTTTTTAAATTTATTTTAATTAATTAACTAATTCTTATATTAAATACCGTGTATATAGATTTTATCTCTTATCTAATTTCAAGGGGAGAATAAGATAATAACATTGTTAGTCCAAAAAATATGGCCGAAACGAAAATTAGTATGAAGCCTTAGCTGTTGGAATTGAACGTCCAGTTTTATACGTCAAATTTGGCCCCGAAAAAAAGTCTGAGACGTCAAATTTCTTATTTTTAAAAGAAATCACTCATAATATTTCCGATATATTCCCCTTTTGTTATCGCCTCAATCATCGATAATATTTAAGGTGATATTTCAACCAACATGATCGGAAAAACAATATGATTCACATTTCAAATCCTAAAAAAATAATCACAGAGATTTATACTTTCACAATTAAAAAATATGTATCCATAACTTGAAAATGCAAAATGCTTATCCTCTTGTTGGTTTTTTTTCAAATTGAATTTATAATAAGCTTATAATATAAACGAATTAAATATATTGGAATTAAAATCACATTTAATTACTCCCTCCGGTCCGTTTTATAATATACAATTAACTAAATCACATTATTTAAAAAATTAGTTAAAATTAGTTAGGTGCAATAAATATGTAAAGAGTGTAACGTTTTTGCCAACAATACCCTCATTTATGTGGAAGAGAGATAATGTGTGGGGGAGAGAATGAATAGGAATTAAATACAATTATATGAGTAATATGAGTAATTAAATAGGGATAAAATAGGAAATTAACACATAAAATTTGAGACAACCTATAAGTGTCTCTTATAATAAGGAACATGATATACTTTACAATTGCCTCTCATAATAAGGAATAGAGGGAGTAATATTTAATTTCTTAGTTGTGTTAAGTGGGGCCAGGAAAAAAAAATCCCAACTTACTATTTATGTATAGAACTGATGATTCCGAGTACCAGCTGCTGGAATAGCTCAGTTGGTTAGAGCGTGTGGCTGTTAACCACAAGGTCGGAGGTTCAAGCCCTCCTTCTAGCGATTTATTAATGTATTTTTCGCATCTTCATTTTTCAACCAGGGACCCGCAGTTAAGGATGAAAAAATGCCTGCTTCATAATGACCTTCTCCGCAACGGACAAAGTGCCAAGTCTCAGACAGGGGTCCTTCTCTCGTAGCTGCCTGTCAAATTTTACTGGGCAGACTGGCAAGGTCGCCTGCTCACATGATATCTTCTTTTGGGGCAAGCCGCAATGCACCTGCGCTCCTGTGTAGTTCACGCCATTCGGCAACTAACTTGCGATAATTCCCATTACCAGTTTTCTGATCTTGGCTATTAATTGATACAGGGGTATCCCTATATGTATAGTTCATCTTTTTCTCTCACCAATGCGTCCCCTTCAATTTTTTAATTTTACCAGACTGATTAAATGAATTGGAAATTATAATGACTTCAATTTGCAGGTACTTCCCAAGCGTATCTGAACAGTGTTGGTGGGAAGATGCTTGAAGCTGTACTTAATCATGCCAACAATTACGCACGCACGCACTCCTCTTTGCGGAATGATATCTCAATATGACAAGGTAACAATATTCATGAATCTCCATTCATATCTGCTGTATCACCAACCTGCGTTTCTTTCCTTTTCCTGCAATAGTTTCAAGTAACACTAATTTACAGTGTGAAAACGAATGTGCGGACAGAAAGAGAGGGAATGATCGGGGAATCTGGCGGACATGGTGTAGAAGGTGGTAAGGATACGATTTACTGATGAGCACCCAATGCTCATCAGATCTGGACCGTCCAGATTAGATCTGAACGGTCCAGATTTATTTTTTATTTTTTAAAAAATAATTATTTTAATAGGTATAGGATAAAAAATAAAAATAATCTCTTAACTATCATTATTTAAAAATATAATTTTTTTATTTTAAAATAATTATTTAATAATATTAAATCTGGACCGTTCAGATTAATCTGGAGATCTGGACAGTCCAGATTGCTCATCAGGTCATCACCTGATGAGCACCGAATGGGGACCCGGTGAGGATATGGAGGGCCTTATGCTTGCTTCTTGTTTGCATCGCTCTGGGGACTCGGCTGCCGCAATGGAAGGACGCGTCGAAGAAGGGAAAGTGTGGTCCAACAATATAGTAGAGTCAACTAACTGGGAATTGAAAGAAAGTTGGCAAAGTGATTGTTCAGGTTAAGCCCGGCATTTGATTAATACATGCTTTTTATTCATATAATGTTCGAACCTTATTTCTTCTGTACCTTTGTATGAAACTTGGTTGTTTCACGCCTACGAAGTATGAACTACGTACGACGGGTTGGCGTACGCAAAAAGAGTTTACTCTCGTGATATCCACTGTCTACCTCTTAACATCTGGATAATCAGACGTCTCCCGCCATTTAGCTGGAAAGGAAATTATCAAAAATAATGTGTGGGGGCTCCAACCCTGAACTTCGTGGAGTCCCGTTTTGAAAGGAAAAAAAAAACGAAAATCACTGTCTTCGCTGCGTTCACTGTTCCGCATGGTGGGCATACTAGGAAACAGAATATCGCACTCCAGAAAAAGTCATAAATATTATTGTGCAGTAGAAATTAGAAAGATGAACATAAAATGTCTCTATCATATTAGTTTTTAAGACCAGGTACGTAATAGCTTAGGTTAACTCCGCCTATGTTGTATAGCCGGTCCCAAGCCCGGATAAAGGAGGAGGGTTGTGTTAGGCCCTCGACAGCCAACGTAAAAACCCGTCGAATCTCATGAACATGGATCAACGAAGTAATTATGCTAATGCTAGGTCGTTGCCCAGATGTGACGCGCTGTATGGCTCGAGTACAGTGAGAAATGAGCTAGAGCCACTGCATCGTCGCCCGGATATAGTGTTAAATGAGCAAGGGCTACCGCACTCTCTTGGACGGAGGCGGCTAAAGAAGTTAGTTCATGAAACTGAAATTAGATTTGGCACTTGGAATATTGGGACGTTAAATGAGAAATCTATGGAAGTAGCAGGAGTTATGAGGGACAGAAGGATTAATATCTTATGCCTCCAAGAAACCAAATGGACTGGAGAAGCTGCCAAGGAACTTGGAGAGTATAAACTTTGGTACACAGGAAAGGTGAGCACAAGGAATGGGGTTGGTATCATCGCTGATGGGACATGGAAAAAAAACGTGGTAGAGGTTAAAAGGTTTGAGGACAGAATAATATCGTTAAGAGTAATTGTTGGAAAGGATACTATCAATATCATTAGTGCCTATGCACCTCAGGTTGGGGCAGAGACACACCTTAAAGATAAGTTTTGGGAAGATATGGAGGGCTTGATTCAAAGCATACCACTCGAAGAAAAAAATTTTATTGGTGGGGACTTTAATGGACATGTTGGTAAAGAAGTAGGACAATTCAGTGGGGCCCATGGTGGTTTTGGTTTTGGGGAGCTTAATAGTGGAGGACAATCTATTCTCGATTTTTTTCTTGCATACGATCTTAAGATTGTCAACACTTGTTTTAAGAAGCGAGAGGAGCATTTAATCACGTATAAAAGTGGTGTCTCAAAATCACAGATTGATTTCTTTTTGTTAAGAATCCGGACAGAAGATTGTGTACTAATTGCAAAGTGATTCCAGGAGACGGGGTGAGTGCCCAACATAGAGTACTTATCCTTGATGTATGTTTTAAGAGTACCAGGCAAAAGTACCATCAAGTGGCAAAACCCAGGATTAAGTGGTGGCAGTTAAAAGGAGAGAAGCAGGAGTTATTCAAAAGGACTCTTTTGAAGGAAGGGAATTGGGAGTTGCAGGGAAATGCAAACATGATGTGGGAAGAAATAGCTTCAAGGGTTCGTTTGGTAGCTAAAGCAATTTTGGGAGAATCCAAAGGTCCTGGTCAAAGAGATAAGGAGACTTGGTGGTGGAATAAGAGTGTGCAAAAGAAAGTCAAACAAAAAAAAAGATTGTTTTAAGGCCATACACTTGTGCAATAGTGTAGAGAACCAGGAAAAGTATCAGTTGGCTAAAAAAGAGACAAAGAGAGCAATGAGCGAAGCACGTACTAAAGCTTATGAAGGGTTTTATCAGGAGTTAGGAACAAAGACGAGAGAAAGAAATATTTACAAGATCGCGAAGCAAAGGGAGAGGAAAAAGAGAGATCTGGACCAAGTAAAGTGTATAAAGGATGAAGATGGTAAAGTGTTAGTTACTGATGGTGATATTAAGGACAGATGGGAGGCTTACTTTTACAAGTTGTTTAATGAGGGAAGCAATTATGCGACTCAGGACTTGCAGGACTTGCTAATTAACGAAGATGATCGGAATTTGGCTTTCTACCGCAGGATACGTATCGGAGAGGTTAAGGCGGCTCTCAAGAAAATGGACAATGGAAAAGCCGTTGGGCCTGATGGTATCCCTATTGAAGTTTGGAAATGTTTGGGCGATGAGGGGGAGGCGTGGCTAACCAAGCTTTTTAATGAAATTCTACGCTCTAAAAATATGCCGGATGAGTGGAGGAAAAGCATTTTAGTTCCTATTTACAAGAATAAAGGAGACATTCAAAACTGTGCAAGCTACAGGGGGATAAAACTTATGAGTCATACAATGAAGTTGTGGGAAAAAGTGATGGAATATAGATTGAGGTTGGAGACTTCTATTTCGGAAAACCAATTTGGATTTATGCCAGGGAGATCCACATCGGAAGCAATCTATTTACTAAGAGGGTTAATGGAGAGATATAGAAGTAAAAGAAGAGATTTACATATGGTTTTTATTGACCTGGAAAAGGCTTATGATCGTGTGCCAAGAGAAGTATTGTGGAAGGCTTTGGAAAAGAAAGGTGTACGGGTTGCGTATATCAAAGTCATACAAGATATGTATAAGGCGGTAACTACCAGTGTAAGGACGCCTGGGGGGGAGACAAAGGACTTCCCTATTAAGATTGGCCTACATCAGGGATCCTCTCTGAGTCCGTACTTGTTCAACATTGTTCTGGATGTTCTAACTAAACCTGTTCAAGAAAGAATCCCTAAGTCCATGCTCTTCGCGGATGATATAGTTCTTATGGCGGAATCAAAAGAAGAGATTAACACTAGTTTGGAGTTATGGAGAAGGACTTTGGAGTCGAAAGGTTTCCGTTTGAGTAGGAACAAAACAGAATATATGCATTGTGATTTTGGAGGGAGGCAAGGTAATAGGGATTTGGAGGTGAGGATGGGAGAGCAAATTATTCCTCAAGTATCAAAGTTTAAATACCTAGGATCCATTATACAGGAGGATGGGGAAATTGATGGAGACATTTCTCATAGAATACAAGCTGGCTGGTTAAAGTGGAGGAAAGCTACCGGAGTTATTTGCGATAAGAAGGTACCTGAGAAACTTAAAGGAAAATTTTATCGGACTGCTATAAGACCAGCTATGATGTATGGTAGTGAATGTTGGGCAATAAAGGGAAAACAAGAGCACAAAGTCGGAGTAGCAGAAATGAGGATGTTGAGATGGATGTGTGGTCATACAAGAAAAGATAGGATTCGAAATGAAAAGATCAGGACAAGAGTCGGTGTGGCACCTATCCAAGAGAAAATGGTTGAAAATCGCTTAAGATGGTTTGGACATGTGCAGAGAAGGCCTTTGGAGGCCCCGGTGAGGAGGGTGGATCAAACAAGATGGAGTCCCATAAAAAGAGGCAGGGGAAGACCGAGAAGAACGCTGAATGAGGTCATTGAACGAGACCTCCTAATCAACAACATATCTAAGGATTGGGTTGTTGACAGAGCACGATGGCGTCGTGTGATTCATGTAGCCGACCCCACCTAGTGGGATAAGGCTTGTTGTTTGTTTGTTTGTTTGTACGTAATAGCTTAGGTTCATATCTTTAAATTATTTTCCAATTTTGTTTTACCAAAATAATAAAAAAAAATCGTATCCTCATTTGCATACATATTATTTATATATTTTAAAATTGATTACTGCCAGTCTTTATCTATGTGAATGCATTATCTTCTGTCTAACAGGGAAGGGACCTGACGGTGGAAATAAGGGATGCGAGCATAGGCTTGTAATCTCAGTCTCACTCGTGCTCAAAGATGGCGGTAGTATCATTTTATAGTTTTTATATGTTGCCTTGTATTTTTTTTTCCCTATAAATTAGTGTCTCGTGTGTGTTGCGGTGATTACTTTTTGATACCACTCTCTCTTTTCTTTTTTATACGATATAATTATAAAAAAATAGGCCATGTGAGTACCTCTGCTTTGCGAGAGAGTATTAAAGTGGAAGAAGCGTCTGGTGGCCAAAGAAGGAAAAAAGTGGAAGAATGGGAGAGATATGTGATGAGGTTGAGAGCAGAGAATGGTACTTGGCATCGTATGCATCGGAGGGTGTTCCCACCTCCGATCATCTCAAGCTCCGAACAGTCCGGCTATCGCTAGCCGCCGACGCCATCCCGGACGGCCACCTCGCCCTCGAGCTCCTCTTCGTTTCCATCGACCCATATCTTCGCTCCAGAATGACCGGCCTCCTCGACGGCCTCCACTCTGACCCGTACCAACTCAACCAGGTACGCTCTGGCAATTCTTTACCGGATACTTAAAATAAACAAGAACCCTTGCTGGTCCAAAAAAAAAAAAAAAAAAGAACCCTGCAGATTTTGATTTATATATACATGTGCGTATGTATGCAGGTGATCACGGCTTTTGGGATTGGGAAGGTGGTACGATCCAAGAACAGTGAGTTTGAGGAGGGCGACATTGTGCTTCATCCATTTATACCCGTAGCAGAGTACTGCGTGGTGAAGTCCCACATGTTCAAAAAAATTGATCCCAACACTGCCATTTCATTGCCTGATTTCCTAAGCTGCTTGGGTAGGTTTCAGGATGATAATATTTATTGCTGGTTTGGATACAACCTAAAAAAAAAAAATTATTGTTGCACTTTACCATATAACGCAAAATTACTTAAACATGTTGGGAAATAAGTTGAGCATGAAAGCTATGGTTGGACGCAGGAGTGCCAGGGTTTGCAGCGTGGGTGGGTATAGAGGTGCTGGCGGAACCAAAGCCAGGATCCAATGTCTTCATCTCTGCTGCGTCCGGTGGTGTGGGAATGTTTGCCGGCCAACTCGCCAAGCTCCGCGGCTGCCGGGTTATTGGCAGCACTGGCTCCGATGACAAGGTACTTACACAGACACTCGTATATTTTTGGGAGAATTACAATACGTTTTTTTTTTAAAAGATAATTACAAAATAAGTCTAAAAAATTATTATTTTCTATTTTAAAAGTTTTCATCATAAGTTTTTTAGATTGTTATGAAGAATTTTTAATAATTATATTTTTTTAGGACTTGATTGTAATTATCTCTATATTTTAATACGCACTCATGGTATCACGAAAAAAAAAATAATAATACGCCTCATGAGCTGCGCTTTTTGATCATACATCGTAATGATGGTTTTTGTGAGGTAGTTTGTGCTATTCTCCTGATACATGAGTCAGATGGTTTTTCATGCACAGTTCACCAAACACGCGGACAATTCTCGCACAATAATGATGGTTTAAATTGGATTATTAGTGGCATACCAAGTCATGGGACAGATATTTTACAAAAGTCAGTAGGAAAATGAGAAAATAAGCTGGTGGAGATTTGTTGGGGTGTCACATCTCAAGGAGACGTGCAATGAAAATCCAGATATGTGCGCAAAAGTTGGCCCCTGTGTCGGAAATCTTAATGCGTGGCCAAGAACATGAGTTCTCAAATCATAATATCATATTAACAGCTTTTGAACCACAAAAAAAAAAAAAATCATAAAATAACAACGCCTCTCGATCTATGTACGGAGAGTTAGCATGATGTGAGTTTTAGCCTCTTCATAATATACGAAGACTATAATTTTGTCACAGATCATTATTCTTTTAAATATATAGCTGCCGATTAAAAGGTCATGTTTACTATATATTCAGCATCTTTTAAAATTGAAACATATCAAAATGTACTAAGTGTATAATATACACGAACGATTCACACACACATTTAAACGCATTGTGTCAGGGCAGGATTCAAGAGCCAACTTAGCTAAGAGAGAAAAAGGAGGGCTACTTCTTTCATTCTTCGATTATTTGCTTCGTTAATTTTAGTCTTCAATAAAATTAAACTGCTATGGTTATATATGGCTAAAATATAAAAATTACTCCTAAAATCATAGTTGAAAATAAAACAAGTAGCAGTTGATGAGTATAATAATGGAACGAATTGGCAGGTGAAGCTGATAAAAGAGGAGTTTGGTTACGACGACGGATTCAACTACCACAAGGAAACAGATTACGATGCTGCTTTAAGCAGGTGTATATATGCCTGCTTCATCTTTTTCTCTCTGTGTTTTGATTAGTAGGCGTACATGATTAACTAGGTTGGGAATTAAAATGAGATATTTGCAGGTATTTCCCAAACGGTATAGATGTTTACGTGGACAATGTGGGAGGCAAGATGCTGGAAGCTGTACTTAACCACGTCAACAAGTTTGCACGCATACCGCTTTGCGGAATGATATCCCAATACAATAAGGTAATCCCTTTCAATTAATCAATAAAACTGCAGTACATGTGTGTGTGTGTGTGTAATTATCGAATAATCCTGTTCATATTTAATGCAGGTCTGGAGGGAAAGAGAAGGGGTGAGGAATTTGTTGAACATGGTGGGGAAGGAAGTGAGGATGGAGGGTTTTATGGTTCGCTCCCATTTGCATCGTTTTGGAGAGTTCGCTGCGGCAATGGAAGGTTACATGAAACAAGGGAAAGTGAAGTCCAGGAATAAAATCAATCTGGGCATTCACAGCTTTTTAGACAGCCTAGCCTCTGTCTTCTCAAGCTCCAATGATGGCAAAGTGATTATTCAGGTTAAGCCACGTGTTTAGTTAATCCCATTTCTGTTTAATTAATCACGCCTCCTGTTTATGTATGAAACTTAATTATCTGACTTTTGTATTTGTGGTTGACTTTTGTAGTTTTCAATAATATCAAAATATGTGGTTAATTACAAAACTATGAAAACAAACAGCATTATGCATTTTACTTGTTCAAAGTCGATCGAGGAGCACGGACAGAAGATATATGTTAAGCCTTTCAACTTAATTTTTTTTTTTTAGCCAGATAATATGCTTACGTGCTGATCGTAGTTTTACTAAATATGTATTTTGTATTGAGCAATCTTTTAATTCACTTCCTTTTTATATCAAATCACGAAAAATGAAAAACGATAAAGATTAAAAGTACACGCTTGTATATTTATATAAAACAAACATTTCCCGCATTTTTTTCGGCGTTTTGAAATTGCATGCTCCAATAGATGATGAAATTCATATTTATATAAATATTTATTATTAACTATACATTAGATAATTACCAGATTGGATAAAAAGCAGTTCATTATTTCGTTGTGATTGGATCTTTTCGAAATATGCGTACGTGTTTATGCATGTATGGTACAACATTTTATGATTAAATCATTGTCATTAATATATGTATGAAATTAAGACTGTAACAAATTACATTGTTGATGAGTGGAAGGAGCATTGGTCATCCTAATCTTTATACAAATATATGCAGCTCACTCAAGTCAATTGAAATGCTTTGTTCAACGCATTCGTGTTAAATAATTAGATAAAATCCACTGAATATACTACTGCGATGTTTAAATAAATTAAGTGAAAAAAACAAATACTAATTAATGTTATATCAGAATTGTAATAATAGACCATTGCATTATTTGTAAACCATCGTGGGACCCACAGCATAGCCATTTAAGATGTCATATTCTGCTGGACAATGGCGCATAAAGGTTTCTTTTTCTTTTTAATTTTTAATTTTTGATTAGCCCCCCCCCAAAAAAAAAAACCACCCAAAAAAATCAAAACACAGCACCAGGCCAGCTGCATAACCTTCCCAAAGTATGGGCCCGTTTGGAATGTCCAATTCACAGTTTTGTCTTTTTCATGCATCCTTCTGTTTTTGAAATTCCCCCTTTTGTAAAATTAATAAATATAACGATGATTCTACAGTGTTTTTTTTTTTTGTGGGGGGGTTAAAGTATCAGTATCTTCTAATCTTCGGAAAACGGCATGCAAAATTTTTAAATTAAAAAAATATGTGATTTATTTAGATGTGAAGCGTGAATCACATCAGCACTTGTCAAAAAAGAACCAAACAATTATTGCTCTTGAACATATCCACAGGTAAAGCAGCGGGAAGAATAATGATAATAATAATTAATGAAATGAAAATGGAGATTAGAAGTTAGAACGAATGGATGATAATGGCCGATTATGATCATTAGGAAAAGGAGATACATCCCAAGCAAGGGGCGAAGTAAATAATAGAATGGGAGGTGGTGGTGGAAATGAAGCGAAAACGGAGGTGGAAAGCAGAGAATGGTACATGGCAGCTTATGCAGCGGAGGGGGTTCCGCCCTCCGATCATCTGAAACTCCGAACGGTGAAGCTATCTCTGGTCGCCGATTCAATCCCTGATGGCCATGTTGCCCTGGAGCTCCTCTTTGTTTCGGTGGATCCATACCTTCGCACCAGAATGAGTGGCTCTCGCGACCCCGTCCAATTTGAACTTAACCACGTACACTTGTTTCTTCCACTCCACTCTTTAATTGACAAATGAATTAAGATGAACCCAGATTCTTCAACTGAAGATATATCTCTGTGTGTGTGTGTTTGTGCAGGTGATATCAGCTTTTGGGATTGGAAGGGTGATCCGATCCAAGGACAGTAAGTATGAAGAGGGTGATATTGTGGTTCATCCGAATTGTCCCATTGCTGAGTACTGCGTCACGTCCTCTTTGATGCTCAGAAAGTTCGATCCAAACTCTGGAATATCGTTGCCTGACTACATAAGCTCCATGGGTTGGTTTTTAATGTCAATTTTTCTTCCTTTTGAGAAGAGAATACAGTAAAATAAACATCGGAATGGGTTGGCTTGTTTGGATTCAGGAGTACCAGGGTTTGCGGCATGGGTGGGCATAGAGGTGCTGGGAGATCCAAAGCCAGGATCAAATGTGTTCGTCTCTGCCGCTTCTGGAGCTGTGGGAATGTATGCTGGCCAGCTTGCTAAGCTTCGAGGTTGCAGGGTCATTGGAAGTACTGGCTCTGATGATAAGGTACTCTGCTCCACCCAACATCAACATCATCCATTGCTTCCATTTCGTTCGCTAATTTCCTTTTCAGCCACTTTAATTTAAGGGATAAAAATAATTGGGCATCCCTACCCAAAAATAGACACTGTACTTCTGTTCATTGCGATTATCCTACCATAAAAAATTTCATTACCCAATGAGCGAGTTTCACAGATAAAGCTTATGAAAGAGGAATTTGGGTATGATGACGGATTCAATTACCACAAGGAAACAGATTATGACGCTGCTTTAAGCAGGTGTCCCTCATTAATCTTATGCCTTCGTTCAACTTCAGTCTTTTACCCTTCGCCTCATTACTCCATCATTTGAGTTGGACGTTGAATTATGCAGGTATTTCCCAAACGGTATAGATGTTTACCTTGATAATGTTGGGGGCAGGATGCTTGAAGCTGTGCTTAATCATGTCAACAAGTACGCACGCATACCACTTTGCGGAATGATATCCCAGTACAACAAGGTAATCAATCAACCAATAAAGCTCCAGTATTATATAATCTGTGACTGTTTTTTTTTGGCTTGCTATAATTCTAAATACAGTGCAATGTCAAGTATGAATGTGAATGTATGTGAAAATGCAGGTTTGGACAGAAAGGGAAGGGGTGAGGAATCTGCTGAACATGGTGGGGAAGGAAGTGAGGATGGAGGGTTTTATGCTGGCTTCATATTCTCATCGATTTGGAGAATTCGCTGAAGTAATGGAGAGATACATCAAGGAAGGAAAAGTCAAGACCAAGACTAAAATCAACATGGGGATCGAGAGCTTTTTAGAGAGCTTAGCCTCCTTATTCACAAGCTCCAATGTTGGCAAAGTTGTTGTTCAGGTGAAGCCATAATTCGAGATATGATTCATGTCGTGTTTGTGACGGTCTAAATGCTTCAGATTCAGCTTGTAAAGTGTTTTGAACCCTTCTTATTTATGTCCTTCTATGAAACTTACCTGATTTGGAAGCAATTAACGATGGTGTGTTTTTCCCTGCTGAATCTCATCTTATATGGGTCTCTTTCAGAAAGAGTCCGTTCATAGGGATTATTTCCGCCATTTTTGTTTTCCCAACGTGAATTCTATGGGGCTAGCGCCTAGCGGTCTGTTTTGATTTCTGTTCTCATTCTTCGCTTTACCAATACACACGTAGGAATTTTTAGGCCAAAATAAATAAAAATTTATGCAAAGACAAATCGTGTTGACCAAATAAGCATCGGTGTTTTCTTTGCTTCTAACTTCGTCTCACATTTAGCAGCCTTCTATAATTAACGTGGGCTTATGTGTGTGCTGGCGAAGCTAATTTTGTGGTAGGGCCTACCGCCTTTGGTAAAGGACCCATGTACGACCATCAAGGTTTAATTTTTTTTTTTTGGTTACAAGAGAGAAGGCTAAGCCCAACTAAAACAAAAGACTAACCAAAAGGGGATTCTAATCCCATCTGCTCAGCTTCCACTAAATTCCTTAAGGTTTAATTTATTTTTCTTTCCCTCTTTCTTCAATTTTTTTTTAGAGCTTAGCAAACAACGTGTGGTTAGAAAAAAATTAATAGTGAAACGGTGAGATGACGACATACGACCGTCAAAGCCAGTTTTGAAATGAGAGGGAGATGGTGCGAGGTTAGTTTTCATTGGAATGTTTAATGCAAAACGTCTAGAGACTTCGGAGTTTTTGGAAGATTTTATTTAGAATTGTTTTTTGATTTTATGTGTTAATTTACATTTTGGGACGTATTTTTATTTGGGATTTTTTAAAAATTTATTCAGTGAGCTAAATAAACGATATGAGCAAGTGATAATAAGGGCATAGTAAGGACATATGAAATCGTGGAAGCAAAGGGATCATATTGGATCCACATGAAAGTAATATGTGTAACATGGCTCTCAAATTGTCTGAATTGGGTCGTCTCCATTATGCTAAGGTGTGTGCACACAGCGCGTCTTACTATTATGTTCTTTTAGTTTGTTATGTTTTATTTTTTTTTTCCCAAAAGATATCTTTTATACTTATTTTATGAATTAGTACTAAATATTGACGAAATAGATACGACGATCCTCTTTCAAAATACAACGATCCTTTTCCCTGATCATCATGTAAATACATAATAAAATATTTAAAATTTTTACATTTTGTTTCTTGACACGTGTTGTTATGGTTTGTGTAACAGTATAAAGATTTGATTTCATAACTAATATGCGACAAAGACATTTAATGAAGACTTCTGAATTTATTACCAGCGATATGCAATTAAAACGCTTGACTTCAATCAATGACATGGGACAAAAATAAATTAACTTTAATATACTTTGAAATCAATTAATGCTAAGTGTTGATTGCACCTTGGAAAAAAATAGAGTTCGGAAATTTTCAGCTTTGATAGTGAAGTTTTTGAATCAATTTCGAGGGGGAAAAAATCTCTCGCCCACTACTTTTTCCGGTTTAGTCACTGTTCCCCTGTTAACTCTTTAAGAAGTAAGAACTTTGAAATCAAGAACTCAACATAACATCCATGATATTTCAAACAGCAGGAAAGACAGTTGGCCACCCTTGCTCTTACTGTAAGTATATTTCCCTCTCCCTGCTTCTCCCCTCACTCCTTGGTCCCACACCTCTCTGTCTCTACCATGAATCAAAGCTTCTAAAATGTTCCTTTCTGTTGCAGTCTCTGTCTTGGCCTGAAAAGACAAAATCTTCACAAATTTTCCCTCCATCTCTCTTCTCATTTTCTGGGCGATCGTCTCGAGAGAGACGAACAAAACTCTATATATATAACCAGCTTGTTCTTGATGAATCGCATTCCCAGAAACACCCTCAAAGAAAAAAATTGTGCTGTGAGGCGCAAAGAAGATGAAGAAGGGACCCTGGAAGAGGATAGAAGATGCGATGTTGATAGAATACGTGAAGAAGCATGGCGAAGGAAACTGGAACAAGGTGCACAACAACACTGGGCTGGCTCGTAGCGGCAAAAGTTGCAGGCTCCGATGGACAAATCATCTTCGGCCTAACCTCAAGAAAGGCTCTTTTTCTCCAGACGAGCAAGATCTGATCATCTACATGCACTCCAAGAACGGTAACAAATGGTCTCGCATTGCCTCTCTGGTAACTGCTTCATTCATCGACTGGTTTTATGTTTGGTCCTGTCCATGATTTCATTGTCCCTCCCAATCTGCTGTAATTGTCTTCTTCTTTTTGGCATAATCTGACACCAACTGTTCTGACGATGGTGAATGGTGATGTTTCGTGGGCCTATCAGTTTTCCAGATGTTGGTTTTTAATATGAATCTGGCATATAGTTCATGAATATTCTCTCTCTTCCTGTAATGGACTCAAGCCGTGAAATTGGACCAATAGGCCCACAACCAGAGCATATGTCGACCCATATCCGGAAGAGCCAGCGAGTCAGGAAGAAAACGTGGAAACTGAGGGAATTGGAAGGCGACGCGTGAGTATAAAGGACAAAGTTTGTTAGAAGCAGGGTGTAGGTGGACGGACTCTCCCTTCTGACATTCTCTCTCTCTCTCCCCTTGAATATTCTGTGATTATTTTCTGTTACGTGCTCTTGCGTGCTGCTATGACAGTTATGAGTGTAATCTGTGAATTCCATCGATGAATGATATATGAATACAGATTCTGGTTTTGAATAGAATATATCGTAGAATATAATTTGCTCTGCAGGTTAACATTACATTTGGTGTTCTCGTTGAGAGACGGAAAATGGCCGAGAACACATGGTTGAAAGAACTGCAAGCGGAGGTGCGGAGAACCAACGAATTTGTTGATGAAGCCAAAGATCGGTTTGATCGCATGGATGAACGATTTGACAAGCTGGAGAACTTGATACAAATGATGGCAAAGAAGATGGACGGGTTGAGTGCTCAAGGCGAACAAGCCTCATCCTCGGTGATGAAGGAGACCTTCCAATCGAGCTTATCTAGGGGTCAACCCCTTAACCAGATCCCGTATACTGGTAAGACGATGAAGGTTGACTTCCCTCGATTCGATGGGACGAATGCGTTGGATTGGATATTTAAGGCCGAACAATATTTCCGATATTACGAAGCGAGCGACGCGCAAAAGATCCTTATTGCTTCAGTTCATTTCGATGGAGATGTGCTGTCATGGTTCCAAATGCTGGAGAAGGCAGGGCGGATCCCAAACTGGTTCTCCTTGACTCATGCGATTGAAATGCAGTATGGGCCCTCTAAGTTCGACTGTGCTAGAGCACAACTTTTTAAACTCACCCAGCAAGGAGTGGGAGGGGCTCTTGATGATTATAACAACAAATTCATATCCCTCGCCAACCGCACGGAAGAGGTGCCTGAACCGGCATTATTAGATTGTTATTTGGGGGGCTTGCTACCGGAGCTTAAGAGGAGTGTATTAGTACAGCGTCCCACCTCTGTTCTAAGTGCTATGGCACTGGCGCGACTGTTTGCAGAAAACCCAGTAGGGGGAGCGGGAAGTTACAAACCTCGCACTACGACCATGGTCCTTCACAAACCTAATTCAACAGTGATGGGGGGCAACACTGTGACTCCATGAAACTCTTTGAGTGGGGGAAAGGCTAACTTACCACCATTATTACCCACGCCCAAGGCAGCACAGATAAAGAGAATGACATCGGCCGAAATGCAGATTCGGAGAGAGAAAGGATTATGCTATACGTGTGACGCCAAGTTCAGTCTGACACACCGGTGCCCTAATAAACAACTTATGATGCTTATAGGGGAAGGGGAGAACAATGACGAAGTCGTGGTAGAGGATGAGGGGGAAATATTAGTTGAGGCCGAGATTCCAACGCATCACTTATCATTGCACGCGTTGCGAGGTACCCAAGGAGCTGCTACCATTCGGTTCAATGGTGAAATATATGGCACGAAGGTCCAGATATTGCTAGACGGAGGAACCTCGGATACTTTCCTACACCCCCGAATGGTAGACCACATCGGACTACCCGTCGTGCAAGCAGAGGAGTTGAGGGTGTTGGTTGGATTCGGTCGAATCATGAAGAGTGATAAGCAGGTCGTAGACGTTCCCGTACAGATCTGCGGTCAAACCATCCCCATCACAATGTATGTACTACCGGTGGCTGGAGTAGATATGGTAATGGGTGCTGATTGGTTAGAGACATTGGGGCCCCATGTGTCTGATTACAGCACTTCTACCATCAAAATATTCCAAGATGGACAGGTCGCGACTTTGAAGGGGTACAGAGGGTCACCCGTGTTAAGGGCCCAATGCCACCAGTTACAGCGGATCACTCATGTGGACGGTATAGCTGAGTTATATGTATTAACTGCTGATGAAAACACTGGGAAGAACAGTGTTTGGCCAGAAGATTTACCCGCAGACTTGTTACACATGCTACAGCAACATAAAGTAGTATTTGATAGACCCCACGGATTACCTCCATCGCGGGACCATGAGCATGCCATAACACTTTTGCCGAACACAGGACCTGTGAAGGTTCGGCCATACCGATATCCGGTGAGTCAGAAGGCAGAAATTGAACGAATGGTGACCGAACTATTAGAGGAAGGATTAATTCAACCAAGTGCAAGCCCATTTTCAGCTCCAGTAATCCTTGTCAAAAAGAAGGATGGAACGTGGTGGTTTTGTATTGATTACAGAGCCTTGAACGCAGTGACTGTGAGGGATGCGTTCCCGATGCCTACGGTAGATGAACTACTAGATGAACTACATGGCTCTGTTTTTTATTCAAAGCTGGACCTACGTTCTGGTTATCACCAGATATTAATGAAGGAATTAGACAGAGAGAAGACCGCATTCCGAACGCATCAAGGTCTGTATGAGTGGCTCGTAATGCCATTCGGGCTTACTAACGCGCCAGCTACGTTCCAGGCATTGATGAACGCTATCTTTCGACCATTCTTGCGGCGATTTGTGTTGATTTTTTTCGATGATATACTGATCTACAGTGCCACTTGGGAACTTCATATGCAGCATGTGGAAACGGTCCTAGAATGCTTGGAGAAACATCATTTATTTGCCAAAATGGCAAAATGCTCATTTGGTCGTCAGAAAATTGAGTATCTGGGGCATGTCGTATCACAGAATGGGGTAGAGATGGATGGAGCCAAAATCCGAGCAGTGCAAGACTGGCCAACGCCTGAAAACGTCAAGCAGCTGAAAGGGTTCCTGGGCCTTAGTGGATACTACCGGCGGTTTATAAGAAATTATGCAAAAATAGCAGGGCCTTTGACCAACTTACTGCGTAAGGACGCCTTTGTGTGGACAAGTGAAGCCCGACTTGCATTTGAGGAATTGAAACGAGCTCTAATAACTGCACCTGTGTTGGCTCTCCCGGATTTTTCCAAACCGTTTGTGCTAGAAACAGATGCTTCAGGGGAGGGGATTGGAGCAGTGTTGAGCCAAGCCAATCATCCAATTGCTTTTTTTTCGAAGAAACTATCTTCCAGGTTGCAGAAACAATCCGCCTATGTTCGGGAACTGTATGCTATAACAGAGGCTGTCTCGAAGTTTCGTCACTACTTGCTTGGGCATCCGTTCATTATTCGTACCGATCACGCAAGCCTAAAACACCTCAATGAGCAATCGATACAGACACCGGAGCAGGAATCTTGCTTACCCAAACTACTGGGCTACAAATTTACCATAGAATATAAACCAGGCAAATGTAATCAAGCAGCAGATGCATTATCTAAAGCCTCTTACATGGCGATCTCAGCAGTAGAAAATACCTTCATGGACTGGGTTTATGGGGAAGTACGAGCATCAGCATGGGTCCAACAAATGAAAGATAAGTTGCTCCAAGGCCCTAGTGCTCTGCCTCATTATTGCATTATACGTAGTGATCTAATGTGGAAAAGTCGTTTGGTGATACCACCTGACCATGCGGAGTTGATCAACCGTATATTACTGTAGTTTCATGCTTCGAAACTAGGAGGTCATTCTGGATTCTTGCGCACTTTCCACCGCATCGCTACTCTGTTTTTCTGGCCCAAAATGCGACGTGATATACGCGACTTCATTCGGCATTGTTCTGTTTGTCAACAGGCAAAAGTATCTCAGTTGCACCCTGCAGGATTATTAAACCCATTACCGGTACCCCAGCGAATCTGGGAAGATATAGCTATGGACTTCGTTACCGGTTTACCAGTGGTCAAGGGGTACTCTGTTGTTCTTGTGGTTATTGACCGCCTCTCCAAATATGCCCACTTCATGCCTTTACCGAGCACTTATACCAGTCAGATGGTTGCCGATGCTTTCTTGATGAATGTTGTGAAATTACACGGACTTCCTCGAACCATTGTTTCAGACCGAGACAAAGCATTTACGAGCGCTTTTTGGCGTGCATTAATGAAATTACAGGGCGCCCAACTATGTATGAGCTCCGCATACCATCCTCAAACGGATGGACAATCTGAGGTACTCAATAAATGTTTAGAAATGTATCTTCGTTGCTACGTATCTGCTTACCCACGACAGTGGCTTGCTTTCCTTCCCTGGGCGGAGTTTTGGTATAACTCATCATTTCATTCGGCTATTGGTATGAGCCCATTCAAGGTTGTCTATGGGCGAGACCCCCCGCCTGTATTGCGTCACACAACTTTAGAGGACACCCCTTTCGACGTTCACCGGCAGTTAGAAGAACGTGATACCGTTCTAGACACCCTCAAGACCAATTTGTGCAAAGCACAAAGTCGGATGAAATATTATGCCGATAAAAAGCGAACAGATGTCGAATTCCAACCAGGTGATTGGGTACTGGTCAAACTACAACCATACCGTCAACATTCCGTTCAGCTACGGAAGTTTCACAAGCTGGCTATGCAGTACTTCGGGCCCTTTCAGATTGTCGCGAAGGTGGGAAGGGTGGCGTACCGGTTGGCTCTACCCGATCATGCCAAGGTTCATCCGGTATTTCATGTCTCGGTGCTAAAAAAATTCGTGGGGACTGATCCTTCCCCACCCTACCTGCCGTTACCACTGTAGACAGTTCCGGAAGGCCCCATCAGTAGGCCTTTGGAGGTGCTACAGTACCGTCTGGTTCAACAACAGGGTACGTGGACGAAGCAATATTTGATCCGTTGGGATGGGTCCGCTGAAGACACGTGGGAATGGGAGTCAAATCTACTTTCTCTGTACCCCAACTTGAACCTTGAGGACAAGGTTCTTTCTAATGGGGAGGGTATTGTAATGGACTCAAGCCGTGAAATTGGACCAATAGGCCCACAACCAGAGCATATGTCGACCCATATCCGGAAGAGCCAGCGAGTCAGGAAGAAAACGTGGAAACTGAGGGAATTGGAAGGCGACGCGTGAGTATAAAGGACAATGTTTGTTAGAAGCAGGGTGTAGGTGGACGGACTCTCCCTTCTGACATTCTCTCTCTCTCTCCCCTTGAATATTCTGTGATTATTTTCTGTTACGTGCTCTTGCGTGCTGCTATGACAGTTATGAGTGTAATCTGTGAATTCCATCGATGAATGATATATGAATACAGATTCTGGTTTTGAATAGAATATATCGTAGAATATAATTTGCTCTGCAGGTTAACATTACACTTCCCCCCTTTCCCCCTCCCCACTTTGTCCATTATTCTGTGTTATTCGCATTGCTTGCCCTTCATTAATTCCTTCATTTTTCCCTACCCTATTCCCTCCTCCTTTGGGAGTCAATGTTTTGCCAACTATTTGAACCTTCATCATGCGTCCATCAAATTAATGTTGCCGTTCTTTGTTTAATATTTATCCACCATAGCTCCTAACCTCGCACAGAATCAAACGCTGTCAGTTACTTGTCCCATATTTTAATATTTCCTTTCTATTGCACTTGTATGTTCCCTGGAGTTGCAGTTACGTGGAAGAACCGACAACGAGATAATGAATTTCTGGAATACGAGGACGAAAAGATGCCTGAAAGATGGCGCGCCTCTTTATCCTCCTCCACTTCAACCCATCAACGTCCCTCCTTCTTCCTCCTCTCCCTCTTCTCCTGATCCCTTCCTCAACCTTCCTCTCCATAACACCACCAGTTTTTCTCATCTCAGCACCGCTCAGCTTGCTGCAAATCTGGAGGGTCTTATCTATCAACTCTTGGTTCTCCAATGCCCTCCCTGCCCAGTCTTAGCATCATTGGTTGTCCTCTTAAATCCCTTCCTTGTTCGAATGCCTGCAATACTGACATGTGTCCCTCCCAAATTCCCCCACCGGCGCCCCCATCTCCTGCTTCAACCATCGCTCTGAATGATTACTATCAAGCGGCGCCATTATTACCACCTCAACCAGACAACGGCCTGCGGGAGGATCTTCTTGGTCAGGCTCTTGCACTTCCTCACAACGACGACTCAACCATACCAAGTGACTTATCTAACCACAGGCATGATTCTCTCTCTTTCCCATCATCCACGGGTACGCCGGCGTTCTTTTTTTATGCGTTACACATGTATTTGGCTCCTTTCTTTCACTCATTAATTAATTGATCACAACTCGTGTTAACGTTAAGTTAAACTGGTGCACCATGTTGTTGTATGTGAATTCACAGGGATGAATAGACAGAGTGCCGATGAGGATGCAGTGGGGGAGGACCATGACTTGTCAAGCTTGCTTGGCAGTTTTTCATCAGAAATGCCAATGCTTGATTGGTGTGGAGGGGAAGGCCAATCAAGCGCTTTTCCTGGCCCTGCTGCTCAGGAATTTCCTTGGGATCTTGGAAATCTCCTGAGCAACCTGCCTCCAGTGTGCTAAATTGCTTGCTCAGCATCTGCAACAAGAGAGTACAAGCTACTATATATATACATATATATAATATGTATGTATGTATGTATATGTATGTATAGGGTAAGCTTCATCGTACAGGATCAAAGATTAGAGCGCATACATAGCTCTTTCTAAAAAACCAAAGACAGAGAAAGAAATCAGCCTGATTGTAATGTAGGTTGGGACTTGGGATTAAAGTCATATCTGTCTTAGAGGTTCTATTAGACAGCTAGGGTGATGTCAAATACTGGTTGGGGGGGGGGGGGAAGAAACAAAGAAAAAATATTAAAAAAAAAAAAAGGTTTCCCTCGATCCTCCGCAATTTTTTTTTTTTAAAAGGATAAGAACTGATTTTAGGGTGGTCTGGTGAGTGGTGAACCGGTGATCCAGATAGAGTAAGCTTGAATGTCTCTTCGGATGCTATGTGCAAATCCTCCTGTAAGGATCGTATTTAATTTTTGGACCTGCAGAACTTTTTTTTTTTGGGGGCCAACCTGAAGATTTTCTGTTTATAAAAAGACAAGCGAGACAATAAATTTATTCTTTCAATGAAAACCGGTTGAGTAAAATGCAACACATTCTCTTTCAGGCTAATTTAGTAACGGTTCTCTGTTTGGGCCTCCCAAGTCCACAAGTCATCTTGTTCCTCGACCTAGAGTTCCATTAGTGAAATAAACATCAGTTTTTCCCCCCCTATATTTCGGCGCTAGAAAATGAACAGAATCTGAATAATTGTCTAATTGATTGGTATCCTGCGTTATACATATGAGAATTAGTCAAAAATCAAATGAAACTAATCGTGGGTTCATGGTCTCGATTTCTACCCAAGCTATTTGCAATTTTACATCAAACAAAGAAAAGCGCAGAGAGAATTTTATCAAAGAATTATTCTATTACGTAGTGACGGGCCCGGGCTTAAGATTGATAACGTAATTTCAAAGGGAAAACGCAATCTCACCAAAAGAAAAGCACAACATTGAATGTACAGTTAAATTGAAAATGGCAATATTTGGAAGCCAGCAAGGTGATGGCAGCTGTATGAGAGGCAGCTAGGCATTTCAGCAGCCAAACCCATAAAAGAAAAATGCGAATATGAGCGCAAAGGAAAAGAGACAAGATAATGCTCGACATAGAAATTTGTGATGCACATCTCCAGATTTTGCCACGAAGCAAATTACGAATAATCCTCTGTTTCAATATTCTTGTGAACTTAGATAAATATTAATACTTCCCAGTTTCGCTCTCAGTTGAGATAGCAGCAGCAATAGCGTCATCCCGCCTCTCAATTTTCTTTTCTTTCGATTTTTCCATAGCTTTAACAAATGAAGGGAACTGTGAAGAAGGTCCCGTCTTTAAGACGACAACTCATCACTTCGTTGTTGGTTGACGAAATGGCACGTTATGCCACAGCCGACAGCTCTTTTGAAGAGAAGAATACTTCAGACATAATTAAATCATGTCCCCAAAAATTCATAGCTGAAATATGCTAGATAGGGTACGGGCAATGATTCTTCTCCTCTCCTTTTTTCTTTTTTTTTTAAAGCTCCAAAAATATCACTAAGCACACTATCAAACAGATATGAGATGAGGGGTTTTATTAAAGATGAGGCCTTCTTCACAGTTCCCTTCATTTGTTATCGCAAATTTGCCAAGTATTTAGAATGTTACAAAGAAGCATAACTAAATCAGATCATATTTGCAAAGACAGGATTTCCATCACACTGCAACTAACAAAAACGTACGGGACTAAGACTGAATAATAAATGGCTAATCAGTAACTTCATGAATTGTATAGAAGTGCAGGCAGGGAAGAATCTAATATCGTAAACGAAACCAGTATTCGTAACTTGTGAACTTATATATGGTATCACAGGGACGATCTTGATTAGACCAATGAATAAGAAACACAGACAACCCACTATGGCCTCCCGAATAGATCATTCCTCCTCTTTCGATAAATCACAGGCTACCAAACCAGTCCAATAGCATCTTCAGATGAAACATTTTTGGAAGTCCACTGACCATTAAACTCCCAACCAGTCACAACATGTCTTTGATGATATCAAGATTTAACGTGTCACGAACTATAAGAAATAGACCCAGAAGAATGACAAGCATAATTCCTGATGACATGATCCGTTGCTCCACTTCCAGAGGGAGCTTCCTCCCGCCCCTGGCTGCCTCAATCAGTATCAAAGCCAATGTACCGCCATCTAAAGCAGGTAAAGGCAGCAGGTTTATAACAGCTAGGTTAAGATTGAGTATGGCAGCAAATTGGTAGAGACCATCAATGTTGGATCTTGCAACTTCTGCCCCAACAGCAATAATAGCCACAGGACCAGAAACCTTACCAGCTGTCTGTGAGAAGTTTAAAAATGTCTGCTTTAACCCATCTAGAACATTAGAAGCCAGACCCCAAAATTCTTTTCCTGAAAAGTTTATAGCTTCCAACAGATTTTTCGGTATAATCTTTTCTATCTTTACATTTGGGGATAACTGCACTCCAATCTTACCAGTGCCATCATAATTTTCATCTGGCGTGACTCCAATATCAAGGTTTTGTCCTCCCCTCTTAACCTTGAGCAACACGTATTTTTTCGGGTGCTTCTTGATGACGTCAACAACCTCAGTAACAGAATTGGGGCCAGGTTTAGGCAAATCGTTTCCATTAACCTCGAGGATGACATCACCAGGAAGCAAGCCGTCTCGAGAAGCAGCCGAAAAGGGTCGAACCTCAGGTACAGAGACACCAGGAAAGACCTCTTGCACAGGCAAACCAACGGACAGGACTTGAGCAAAAATAATAAGGAAGGCGAAAATTGTATTAGCAATCACACCAGCTGAAACTACAATTACTCTGTCCAATATTGGCCTGTTCTTCAGCAAATTTTCATCATCAACCGGAATGTTGCTGTCTGGATCATTATCAGGAAACCCCACAAAACCACCAAGAGGAAAAGCTCTAATAGAGTATTCTACATTTTTTGAATTGAATTTAGCTAAAATAGGACCAAACCCAATTGCAAATTTACTTACATGGATGCCTTGAAGACAGGCAGCAAGGAAGTGACCGCTCTCGTGAACAATAATAATCGCTGTTAAAACAGCAGCAGCCTCCAGTACAGACTGAGGGCCTTCGAAATTCCCATAATCAAACCCAGGGATGGCCCAAGTTCTGAAATCCACCCTATTTCCATGTGTACACCTACTCTTCTCAAACAAAAACCGCTTCTTGCAAGTGAAATTAATGTGTGGGGAAGCAAATGAGCAGCATATAGAAGAGCGGGAAGAATGAGGTTTTGGAAAGTGGAAATTGAGGTTCAAAGAACGTTCTGAGATAGGGGACTTACAATTGGCTAATCTAATGATGGAACTGGAATAAGAGGGAGGAGAGGGGGAAAGGTTTATAACCATGGCTTCTGAGATAGTAAAGGAGTGACGAGGGAAGAAGGAAAGGCATGGACAGCGGGATCGGATAATACAGCACCTTTTTCATTTCTTGGGACCTGTGGAGGAGAAGCGAGAGAGATGTCTCCCTCTAATTTTCCACAAGTTGGATTGCATGAATCCGTATTTGTTATCCACAAAAGGCAGCCCAAAGCCGTGAGCTCGTGTGAAACTAGCGGCTCATCTCGCTCAAACTACTGGATCCTGTCTGATTCCGTTGGGCATCTTATGAGAAAAAACCAAAAGACCAAAATGTATACGCGGCTCTTCTTGAGCCGTCCAATCATGCGCGCATGTGTTATTTTGCAAGATACTTTCCAATAATTTTTAATTAATTTTGCATTTATATTATTATTTTTCATTAAATCCTGTAATTTTATTGTTTCAACATTATCAGCCTTATGATGCTGTTTTGTGAATACCGTTAACCCTTATACAGGAATAACGGTATTAATAAAGTAAATGCTTTAACTAAAAAAAATGTATAAATACTAAATTAAAAATTAAAAGAAACTATATGTACTTATAAAATATACAGTTTTCACTAATTTTGCCTTCATATTTTACATTTTACAAATGTTAATAGGGCTTTCATATTTTTATTTTTGCATGGTATATAGGCAAGAGAGAGTTTAATGGTGATTGATATATATCATATTAATTACGTTAATTTTTAAAAAAAACACTTTAAATTATATATATGATATTGATAAATATTACTGTTACGTCGGCGCAGTTGAATTCGAGCGCGTGCGAGGGGAAGGATATGGGCTAGTCTTTAAATATAATTAGATGGGGATCCCTTATAAAAACATGCAGAAAGATTATATCATTGACTTCTCATCACATTTGTATCACCCCCTTTAGCATTATTATTACTTGATATTATGCAACTAAATAATAGAGTTACTGTGACTGGGTAAACGATTACATTTTTTATATGTGTGTGTGTGTGTGTTATATGAAGTTTGAGGAATAAAATTATACTGTTCATTATTTTTCATACTGTCCCTTTTTATAATGGGGAGAAATAAAGAAGTCGTATGTTAAATGGTATGAGACTAAAATAAGTATATAAATGAAATAACTCATAAATTTAATACCTTCAACTTTTGAAGGTGACATGGAAATTAAAGTTGAACCAGTTTTCTTATGCATTATTATTGCAAGTTCCAAGCCTTAAAAAGAGCCAACCAAAAGGGGTTGTGATTACTACAAATTAAAAACGGGATATTAGGGAGAGGCTATATATTGATTTTTTATTATATGTAGATGTCAAGACAAAAAGGTCTGAGTTTGCGTGGTGGAACATCAATGGGAATCATCGACTTAGAAAAAGGCTTTTCTTGAAATAAAACGCATGCGATCACCGCATTTGAATTGACAGATTCCAAAAAAATAAAGTTTCAACTTTTAACTATTTTGGTATGAATCTACGGGGTTAAAAGTTTGTGTGTCCATTATGTGATAAGGGTTTCTCCATGTACCTTCTCTCGTGCTGGTCACTTGCTAACTCTTCCTGAATGCTGAAATCACACCCCTCCTCTGCAATTTTCTGTGCAAATAATTTACAAAAATAAAATCATACATGGAAGAAGATATATTACTAGTAACTGGTAATGAAACATAATTAAATAACATACCTGCTTGTACCTGTATGTATTACATGTACACGAGATCATGAATCTGATGGAAGTAGTTAAAGCAAATCAATACAGAAAGCACACGCCTGAATTATTGGAGCTTCGAGTGGTCTTAATACTAGCAAGCTCCTGAAGGATTCCCTTCATTACCTTGCAAATGAAATGACTCTCATCACCATCATTTTTCTTCTGAGTCCCACGCGGCTTCCATATCAAGCGTATGGAATGAGGATAGCATTTTAAGCATACAAACACATGGGCCAGTCATTTGGAAATTAATTAATCCAACAATAATTCTGATGAACTGGCTAGTGCGGAGACTCTATTTTCTCTCAGTATATATCTCAAACTGCTTTAGGACAATCAAATCAGAATCTCAATCGCGTCAATTCCACCATATTTAAAGGCGGAGCTCTATTTCTTTGTCTTTCCACATCTTTTCTTTTGACATCCATATCTCTTGTTGACAATAAAAAAAGATAAACTGTTGGTGCAAGCTGTGATGGCCAACATGATAAGCCATTTTTTACCCACTCCAACTGAGAGGCTGATCCAATTATATATATCTTATCTTGGTTTTTGTGGTTTTCTCATCGTTTGTATGCATGATTGTTAGGCTACGCAATATATAGCGCTCCTTATCTCTAGCTAGATAGCTCAGGCCGTACCTCAAGCTCAAGGATATGTAAATGCAATTATTAATGATTTGATGTATTGACATTTCTTTTTTTTTTTTTCCCTCTGAAAAAACAATATGCAGGAGATGAAAGAGAGACGACAAGTCTATACAAGACAGATCTATCTAGACAGGAATTGAAGAAAAAATAAGAAAACTTGGTAGCTAGTCAGAGATCAAATAGACCACACACACACTTCCTATCTGACAGAAGCACCGATAAGCATGTTCACTCTTGACATCTTTTTTTTTTTTTTGGTGAAACACTCTTGACATCCTTTTATGCTTAAATATTACGAAATCCTGTATTAATATATACGTCTTTTGCTTAATTTAATGTCTTCAGTACTCACTTTTACACCATGGCTTATTCCAATAACTGCAAGCTTTGGGTTTGATATATATTATATTTATTGCTTTTGCTGGAGTTCAAAATACTACTTTCAGTTCTTAATATAGGATCTCGTTTGACTCTTATTTTGGTCCTAAATATAAGACCCTAATTCACTTTGTGTCTAATATTTATGCATTCTTTTTCAAGATAGTCCTTTTAACAATGGTAGTTCTAGCCAATAAACTTGATTAGTAAGGATATTTTAGGAAAGATAACACTTCTTTATGACAAATAACTAACTTAACTTCTTTTCTTAATCTCCTCAAATTAGTCAATTAACTCTTATAATTAGGACCGGAGCTAGTAGCACAGTTACTAAACCAGTAACTGAACTAATTAAATCTAATATGACTGTAAATGCGATCTGCAAGCTTTCTATCTGTTATCTACACATAACACAAATGAACTCGGCGGATATATTGGCAAGCGGAAGAAAAGTAACATTCTTTGCATAGGAATCAAAAGAAAAAGAGAAAAGAGAAAAGAGAAAATAAAGGACAAGAAACAGAGGAATGAATGAGAAGGGAAAGAAGGAAAAGAAAAGAAATATGACTTAGCAGAGAATAAATGAACATACCTGCAGAAGTAGTCGACATGTGATATTTATATATGTAGTTGGAGGGAAGAGAAGTGCAAAATGAGATATTGACGCGGCTCAATTAAACTACATGGCTTCTTCTTCACATATAACCATGTCTTCAAATTGAGGCGCGCCAATACCTTTTATTCATGCTTCCCCCTTCCCCATCACCTCTCGGAATCCAAAAGCACCGTGCACAGTACACACAGACATATTCTTCAGCCAAGAAAAGATAGAAAGCAATAATGGGAGATAGATGCTCATGATATGGAAGCTTTACAGAAGAGTCGAGTGGCTTTTAATGGGTACAGCAGCGATTCTCTTGGTGAGATCCGCGCCAAAAAGCCGAAAGAATAATCAAACACTGCTTATGTGTGGTTATGTACGTTTGCACTATTTGACTGACCTTTTTTCTCCCCCATCTCCACGTAGGGACCAGTTTTCCTTTTGCTTTCATTGGTCTGTTCTGGTTTTTTTGGCTCCTTATTTTCAGTGCATTACCACTTCTTTTCCTCATTCTACACTGTTTCCTATTTACTATATACATAGCTAGGTCACCTAGTGGTATGGCATCCACCATGATTTATGATTGATGCCTCTCCCCGCATCAAGTTTGGCTTCTGTTCGAATCAAATTAACTAGAAGCCTCTTTTCAATTAAAACTCAAGATTCCAGGATAAATAATATAATGAATTCTCCAAATATATCGACATATTGTGCCTAGTATGCTAGTCTTCACCTTTCCAGGAGAGACAACACTTCTTATTTTGACGTGTAAAATAATTTAAACAATATCATTACTGTATAACTGGACATAGATGCCTATGGTATTGGGAAGTAGAGCTGATGTCCATAGTTCCTCCTCTTTATTTTTTTATTTAAATTGTCATAAAATTTACCCAACATTGTGGACCACTAAAATTGATATACATCGTTTTCTAACTGTTAGAGAATATACATATGTAGTATGCCATCATCAAGTTTTCCGAACTTATGATTCTCTTACACATACCATATATATCAATTATGATATCCCTTCCTCCTATCTTATTAGGTTAGCCATGAGTTCCAAGAAAAAACCACTTTATTCGTTTTAAGAAATCCAGCGTATTTAACTATCTGTAAATTAAAAGAGCATGTATAATTTGTACTGTGAGAATGGACTCTCTCCCTCTCTGTGTCTGTTTTTTTCCCTTGGGGCAGTGGGGTAGTCACGGACCAGCCAAGAATGGGGAGACCCGCAAATTGCTCAATTTTCATACTGTCACAAATCTCTTGGGGAAACACCTACTCACCTAACTCTTGGAAATTAAAGCCCTATTCTCTCTTTGTATATTGCATTGTGGATTTAGATATGTCCCATTCATAAACACCTTGCAGATTCTTGATAGGTCAATCACTATCCGTCTCTTTCTGCTTTGACTTCCTCTGCGACTGTTTTCATTATTGTTAATCGCAGATCCTCCGTCTTGTTGCTTTTCATCTTAGGATTCCATTTAGTGGCTGCTACATACTGCTTAGTTTTTATTTTGGAAGGCCAAAAGTGGTACTGCCTCTTGTGATATTCTTTTTATAGGGATCAGAGAGGTATAAATTACATGCTAGTTATGCTGATTTTCTCTTTATAGTGAATCTAGCTCCTAATATAAGTCATCATTATTTCTCGGCTTAGAAACTAACAATTTATGGATGATAACAAGTGCAAATTGAGCTAACTCGACCAAACATAATAATGCAAATTAAAGCGAAAATTATATTTATTGTTATTCCAACCGAGTACTTGCGCAGGAATAAACTGAAAGGACGTTTAGGAAATCCATGTCTGATCTATATTTTCCTCTTTTAAACCTTGATCCCCTTTCCTGGATTCTCGTCCTCCACAATTTTCCCAGTTCGAGTTCTTTTTGTATTCTTTTTCTTTTATATTTTTTTTCTTCCAGCTCTGACTTTGAAGAATACGTGTGATGTTCAAGTCATTTTTATTCACGTACCTCAATGTTGAACTCGATTCCTGATACCACCATGGTACATATTCCTTTTACATCTAACAAAGGAAGCAGCAACTCAAGTACCATGTTTTTAAATACTTTAAAAAGTGAAAATCATAAATAATGATATATTAACAAAATCCCTATAGCGGACTCGTGAGCTGTGCTCCGTTCTTGCGCACTTTATGTAATGTATACATGAAAAATGTGTCCTAGTTATTATGAATGCATGAATAAGTTCAATATAGTCCAAAACATTTTTGGGTGAAAAAAAAATGCTATATTGTAATTTAATTTTATGGGTTTGAGCATAAAGCTATTTGAGAAGTGCGAAGCGTGATTTTTTTTTTCCTTTGAAAAATGACAAATTAAAGTCCGCCGAAAGATAATGACATTTAAAGACCTTACATCCTAAAAACGACATTAAAAGAAAACACTCAAGTCCTTGGCTGATAGGAAATCAGTTGCACCAAAATACCTCTATAGTTTGCAACTGTATTGTCTACAATTTTCAACTAAATTTTTTTAATTTTAGAACTAAAACAATATACGAACCTAAAACTGATTATTGGAATAATTTATAATTGTACGAATGGGGAGGAGAAATATCGTATGAGGGGAAGGAGTTCGGGCCGAAGCAATGATACCCAATTAAGGGTCTACTGTATGCTGGGCTGAGTCTTGTCCTTGCTTCCCATCTCTGGGCCCACTTTTCATGGACCTCGTCAACTTCTCCAAATGGATCGATCATCGATAATAGGCATGCCCACTTGTTAGCCGTTTGAGTCACTTAACTCAGTATTGTGCCCAGATCAGCCATAACGTCGTAATTAGCTGGTTTGTACTTTGGACGGTAATGGAATTTATTCTGTTCTGTTTAGTTTTTGTTCAAACATGGTGCCTTCCTATATTGATTGAAATGATTATCAAAATAGTACCGCTTTACAAGCCTCCGCTGAAAAAGAAAATAGGTCGACGGGATGGTGATATATATATATATAAGGTGAATTGAAAGTCCAATATCGGCAAAGAATGATCATTGAAACCTACCACTTTGCTCTGAGTTAATTTTCTGATATGCCCATTCAGAACCGTCCGCAATTTAATTCCACACAGAGCGTTAGCAAATGAAGGCGCGTTGGCAGAGTTGACCAGCTCAAATTAACTCAACAACATCCATCTACTTCATGCAGAAGTAAGGGTGCTGCCCTTCCATACATACTGCTTTGTCTAAATTAGTAATTACTCCGCGTTTGACTTCTTATCCACTTGTTCCTCAACTTGCAAAATATTTCTGAGTTCAGGACGACATGCAGTTTAACAAAGGCTGAGACGACGAAAAATTGAGCAGCTTCTTAAAGGTTAACACCCACACACAGAAGTTCGAGAAACTTTAAAATGTCTTTGATGATCGATCAGAGCATGCGTCCTCTTGGGATGATCTTAGCACTGCGTCTGCTAAACTATATAGTCATTTTCTGATGTGCCGCTAATGCACCATGGAAGTTATTCGTAGTGGATTGAAGTGCATTATATCTACCATTGCATGTATATTTGAATTTCCTTGTTTCGTCACAACATTAAATGTTAGGGCCACTCCCCAACGGTTCAGAACATGCACCAATTAATGGTTGCCCAATGGAACAGTCATGGAGGCTAGCGGACGAAGCCTATAAAAGGCATAGACTGATAGCAAGGAACTGCAAGCTCATACACATTGCTTTGCCTTCCTTTAGACACTTTCGTGAGAAGAAGCAATGGCAGGTTTCTGTCGAAAATCGCTCTTGACGGCTGTTCTCGTTCTCTGCATTGTTCTTCAATTAAGTTGGATTACTGTTGGAGATAATAGCAGGCTTGAGGAGGCTAGGTTCAGAGACGGTGGCTGCCGATTTGGACCTGGACCACGCTGCAGAGGTTGGTTTGGTCCTCGTGGGCCTCGCGGCCCTCGCGGTGGAGGAGGTGGATTTGGTGGTGGTCCTCGGGGAGAAGTCGGAGGAGGAGGAGGGGGTTTTGGTGGCGGAGGAGGCATTGGTGCTGGTGGAGGTGGGGGTAGAGGAGGTGGCGGTGGATTGGGTGGGGCTTCAGGACACGGTGGAGGCTTTGGAGCTGGAGGTGGTGTCGGGGGAGGTTCTGGAGGCATAGGTGGTGGCGGTGGGGGAGGAGGTGGAGGCGGCGGGGAGGATTGGGTGGCAGTTCAGGACATGGTGGAGGCTTTGGAGCTGGAGGTGGTATAGGTGGAGGTTCTGGAGGCACGGGTGGTGGGGGTGGAGGTGGGGGAGGGGGAGGAGGTGGTGGCGGTGGTTTGGGTGGCGGTTGGGGACATGGTGGAGGCTTTGGAGCTGGAGGTGGTATAGGTGGAGGTTCTGAAGGCACAGGAGGTGGTGGGGGAGGGGGAGGTGGCGGTGGTGGTTTGGGTGGCGGTTCAGGACATGGAGGAGGCTTTGGAGCTGGGGGTGGTGTTGGTGGAGGCGCAGGGGGCTTAGGTGGCGGTGGTGGGAGAGGAGTAGGGGATGGTAGGGGCAGAGGAATAGGAGGAGGGGGAGGATTTGGAATAGGAATCGGGATTGGAATAGGAGTAGGAGCTGGCAATGGCCATGGATCTGGCACGGGCTCTGGCAGTGGCGGCGGCGGTCGACATTAAGCTTAATGTTGTTATTCCCTTGTTGCAGTTCACGTATTTTTTCCATATCGCTGGTTTGGCCCGACTTCTATTTAGCCACTGCTCGTTTTGGGGGCTGAAGACAGGTCATGTTGTTATTATCATTAATAAATATTATAAAATTCCAATCAAAATATCTAACCCTTGATATTTGCATACGGACATTACATGCAGTCTAAGAGTGCAGATTATATTGCATGGGAGATTAACGATAGTTTTCAAAGGCAAATTTATTCTAGAAAGGCGGACAGTTTAAAGGAGTTGAGAAAGTCAAATGCATTTTGGAGCCTTTGGAAAAAGAATGTTGCATACCAAAAATAGGAAACCGGAAAATGAGTGGAGAGGCGCATCTGCAGCTAAACTAAATGGCCAGGAAAAATGCTGGAGAAATAAATTAACTAACATGCTGCGGACATCAAAAATAAGATGGGAATGACTAACTGCGGTCTTTATCAAGTTTCACATTTGAACGTCGTAGAAGCAAGAGTTTCTTTGTTCATTAACCAACCAACCATCTATTTGGCACGTACAAGGCATAGGCACAGCACAGTCTGCAACTCCGGCCGATTCAAAAACAAGCCGCTCACTCGCGTCCTTCATTCTTAGGGTTTCGTATATTGTTATTTGCAGAAGAAGATGTTGGTGCCGGTGTTTTCGGTGATAGCTGGGGAGTTGACTGTGATACTGCTTCTGCTATTCAAGACGCCGCTGAGGCAGGTGGTGATCATGAGCTTGGATCGGCTGAAGCAGGGTCGGGGCCCCGTCGTCGTTAAGACTGTGGACGGCACACTCTTCGTGCTCTTTGCTTCCAGCCTCTATAACGTCGTCTCCATCCACCAGCGCAGCGTTAGCGACTCTACCGCCGTCAACCCCACCGATCAGTTCCTTATGTATAAGCATTTGCTCGAAGCTTCTGCCATCGGTGATTTTCCCATCTCCCTCCCTCTTCTAACTTCTTTTTACCATCCTCTCAATCTGACCATCCTACCCTGATCGACAATTTCATCCCCGCCAAACTGAGCATGACAATGGCCATATCGTAGTTATCTTATTGGGCTTCTGGCCCATCTTAAAAGAATGAACCAACAAGTTTAAGCCCATATAGGAGAGCATTGGGCCTTGCTCTCTTCATATCTGAACTAATGAAAGCAGCGTCATGCCCCATGTGAACGTTCGCAGTTGTATAACGTCTCTCAGCCAAGTCAAATTCCAATTTTGATAAACGAATTTTAAAACGCAACATTTATCTCTGGAAAAATGATGACGCTAAACGAAAACACTGCGAAAGGTAAATTGTTTTGACTAGGAATTGAACATTTTGAAGGAATTGGAAAAGTCGACAAAGATATAATTATGATGTGACAATTAGTTCATTCTGGCTTTTTGGACATTAGATCATTCAGCTTCTAAGTGTTAGTTCATCATTTGAACTGCGGAATGTGAGGAGGTGCATAATTGGAAAAGAATGAGCAGAGAAAAGTGATACAAGTTTCTTACGCATATGTATCACAGTAATGCCTTGCCTTGGTTAAGTATCTAGTTCAAATCACTGTAATATAGGATTTCTTGTTTGGGATGCTGGAAGGGATTATTAAAATATTCTTTGATTATAGATTTACCCTTCTCATGGCAGATTTTGGTATTGCATATTATTCATTGTTTACAGGCAGTTTGCTGTAAACCCCTATAGTTTTCTTTATACTGGATAAGATTATATTTCATGCAACAAAATTGGTTCTGTGTCAATATCTTGTTTCTCCTTGCATAAGCAATTTGTTCTTCTGTTAGTATATATCAGATCGAATACCGTACATATATATGTGTGTTGTGTATGTTATACATGGCGAATTTGATATTTTCAGGGTTTGCACTGTGCCTCTCTCTGATGATTGATAGATTCCACAATTACATAAGAGAGCTTCGGACGCTGAGGAACAGCATGGAGGCGGCTAAGAAGCAAATTCGAAGTGTCCAGGATGGTAAAAACGTGAGTACTGAAGAGGAAAAACCATTGGTTGAAGAGGTAGCCGTATTGAGGCCCAAAGTTAAGCAGCTGGAATCTGAATGTGAGGTGAAAGATGGCAAGGCTAAGGCTTTGGAAGTTGAAGTAGAGTCTCTTAAGAAGCAATCTGAGGGATTACTCGTGGAATACAATAAACTCTTGGCAGACAATCAGAATCTCCGGTCTCAGCTGGAGGCCTGATAAGTGATAACAACAAACAAATACATTGCAAACCAGTTAATTTTTCCTTTCAGTTTTATCAGATTTCGTCCTGTTGAAACGTTCAGGTTTCCAAACCCAGAATGGGGAGGTCATCGATGGAGTTATATTTTATGTGTATAAAGATTTTAGACTGATTCTCTTCGTGATCTCAGTAAACTAAAACTGGCCTTTTCTTTCTTTGATAAAAGTGCAGTAGTCACACTGACCTTCCCCTTGAAGCTTATCAGTTACCAGTTGCAAGCGTTCGTGTTTTTTTAAACTGTCAAATTCACGTGATAACTACATTGATACTTGTAAAACTGAAGTACTTAACGACTAAAAGATCATTATAATGTCTTGCTTTAACCGTCGACCCTGCCACTCGAACAGCTATAAATAGAGAAGCCATTTACAGACCAAATTCATCTCCTTTCATTGTTGGTAATTCATAATGGCTCTTACATTTCCAAAACCATCCAAGCTCATTTCCTTCTCATTGCTCCTCCTCATAAACTTAGCTCTGAACCCTTGGGAAGGCAGTGGAGAACAACAGAACCTGGTGTTCTTCCTGCAAGATGTGTCAATAGGACCTAACGCAACAGTGGCCCCAGTGGCCGGCGTAAAAGGTAAGGAATGGTCCTATAACACATTTGGAACCATTTATGCGGTTGATGATCTCGTAACAGCGGGTCCTAATAGGAACTCAGCCCCAGTTGGGAGGGCTCAGGGTCTGCTTGCAACAGGTGCTTTGGATGGGTCTAATGTGAACATCTTTCTCTCAATTGTGTTCACCAATTTGCAGTATAATGGGAGCACTTTGCAGATTCAAGGCGTTAGCCGTCAAAGTGAGAATTACAGAGAGGTTTCTGTGGTTTCAGGGACTGGCAGGTTTCGCTTTGCCAGGGGATACGCTGCGTTGGAGACTTATTACTATGATCCCAATACTACTTACTCTATCGTCCGCTTGTCTATTACTTTGCTCAATTCTTCTGATGGTCATTAAATTTCAATGCCTTTTGAATATCATCTTAGTCTTTATATAGTAATGTGAAACGTGGACGTGCGTATGACTAAATCCTTCATCATTTACTGTTTTGAGGGTTCGAGTCCCAATATATGAATATGATCATGGTATTTGTCATTTTAATAGGTTGATCTTCTGTAGTTTCAAGTTTGGCATCTGCTACTGCACTTACCATGTCACTCTTTTTTCTTTTCTTCAACCTCAAAAGGTAAAGAAGACAAATATAAATCAATAATCTTTCACCATCCACTAGTTGTCTTTGATAATGTTTAACCCAAAATTAGAGCGAACTTAAAACAAGTTGCTGAATTCAAATACCAACTCTTTTGCATACCATAATCCAATTGAGAGAATTTTACCATTTGCGACATTATATTGACATGGGTGTCTTTAAGTAGTAAGAACAAGTTCACTATTTAAATTTTCATAGACTAACTGATTGCTTTTGGGGATTTGTACTAACAACACACTTGGTGTTTCTTTCACGTGACACATGATATACATTTTTAGACGTACACTTCATGATTGATGCTAAGACCTGAGATTTATTTGCCGTTTCTGACAGCTTAATACACCAGTAAAGTGTGTTTCTAACAAAACTAGTCTTGAGTGCAGTATATGGTATATTTTAGAGCTGATCATGTGGAAATGGAATTCAATAAAATACAAGATTAAACTAGAATGTTCAAGAGCTAACAGGTTTCTAGATCAATTTCTCCGTTGTTCACTTGAATGGGTTAAAACTAAAAAATTTAAAGACAAATCATGCCGGAAAGATTTTGTTTTGTCAAACATGATAATTACGAATTTAGAGATGTTATTTAACAGAAGTTCAAACCCATTTTCGTGCATCCAACGTAACAGAGGACACCAAGGTAGGCAAGAACGATCTAACAATCAGTGAGACCATAAAATGGTAAACAGAAGTGTGATGTAGGAAACTCTGTCTTATATGAGGACAAGTTATGATATAGACCCCTACTATCTGAGTCAGAAACAAAATTCTGCCTTGATCAACAGCCTCACCTTCTTCCACTTGTTAACAGCAGTAAATCTTGTCCTCCCCAATCAGTGGCTTCCACATCTTCTGTTGCAACTTTCTAGTTTCTACCCCTTTTAAGTGGTAATTTCTACCTTCCTTCCTGATCACACCTCAGACCCAAATTCCAACACTAATTGGCCACGGTACGGTAATTATATTATACACAGACATGTGCATCGTTCACCTACTTGAAAAGTCACCCACATGTGGCACCTACCCTTCTTCATCAGCTACGTAGAAGATGATAAAGATGTGTGCGTGGAAGTGGCTGATGTTATGTGGGGGCACAAGTTAATGGAATTGGACACCCCTAATAAATTGTTTTTATTAGCCCATTTGATCTGTATATTCAATGATGGTCGTGTTATTATCAGTGTTGGCCCACTTTACTTAAGGCCATTTGCCTTCTTCTCTTCCGAACCACTCATGAAGCTGATTAAATATATCTCTTGGACCTCAGTTTGCTGCGTATGCAAGTCCCTGCCGCATGAAATCAAATATGAATTAAATAAATTTCATGCGACAAATATTCATTGTATTTCCCACGCGTCTCCAATTATTTTATTTCTCCACACAAGATGGTAGGTCCTCCACCGAACATGGAGGCTATTCTCTGTAACCAGCCTGCCCTGCAATAGAATGTGACCAAGAAGCTTCCTTTTATTATCGATAGGAACCCTTCGGTATATTTCTTGGTGAAAGAAAATGGATAATTTAATGTGGGTACGAATTATAAATTCCCATCGTCAGTTGGCAGGTTTAGGATCTGATTCCCTTCCATTACGAATCCAAAGGTCTTATTCATGACAATGAAAGGAAAACACCAGTTTCAAAGTAGTTGACAAAGACACGTCTATGAGGTCTTCAATGCTCGATAAGACACAACCTGAGTTTGGTAATTTTCATTCAGATTTTTCAAACAGGGCTCAAATTAAGTGGCTCTTAGTTGTCAAGTACAGAGAACAAACTATAAATAATTTTCTCAGTTAATGCATGAACTATTCATGAAACAGAAAAACAATAGAGCAATCGTCTCAGCCGCGTATATTGTTGCTTCTGATCAAGAACTAGTTTTTTTAAGTAGACATTCTTTTCCTTTCGTTCTCCTCAGTCCTTTGTCTATAAATACATCGACCTGTTTTCAGAAACTGAACTGGGAATTTGTACTAGTCTGCCATCCTAAAACACGGCGAAAATGAGCGAGGGAGAGAAACAATCACAACCACAGATAGTATTACAAATTGATGATCCAATCACAGAAACTGAATCAAATCCCAAGTCTATAATCCATGTCCTATCTTCTTTATCCCGCATCTTATCAAAGATCCATGCAGGGTACTTCAGGATTGCTCTGGCTCTCGCCAGTCAAGCTTTACTGTGGAAGATCCTCATAGAGCCCATCCAAGACGCTCATGCTCTTAGACGCTTGTTCACAATAGTACCCTCCACGGTTTTAATTCTCCTATGGTCAGTAGCATTAGCCACACTGGCCATACTCTCTTTTCTCTACATCCTAAGATGTTTCTTCCACTATGACAAGGTGAAGGAAGAATTCTTAAACCCCGTGGGAGTAAATTACCTCTTTGTCCCCTGGATCTCCGGGCTGTTATTGCTACAAGCGTCACCCCATATTCCTCCAAACACGGTACATTACCAAGTGTTTTGGTTGCTGCTAGTGGTTCCTGTGGTGGTGCTTGATGTAAAGATCTACGGGCAATGGTTCACCAAAGGGAGGCGACTTCTGTCGATTGCGGCTAACCCAACGAGTCAGTTATCAGTGATAGGGAACTTGGTGGGTGCGCAGGCGGCTGCGAGAATGGGTTGGGAGAGAGAGCGGCCTGTGCTTATTTTCTCTGGGGATGGCTCATTATTTGGTGCTGTTTGTGACGCTGTACCAGAGGCTACCAGGAGATAATAGCCTGCCTCCAATGCTGCGTCCTGTTTTCTTCTTGTTCTTCGCTGCACCCAGCGTGGCTAGCCTATCGTGGCATGCTATCTCTGGCAAGTTTGATGATTTCTCCAAGTTGCTCTTCTTCCTCTCGCTTTTCCTCTTCACGTCCCTGGTAAGATATCATTGTTTGGAGATCAACATACATGAATGTTTTAATTAGTTGAAAGGCTAACTTGGTGGGCTTTTGTTTGTTTGGTATATTAGGTTTCAAGGCCTCTGCTATTTAAGAGGGCGATGAAGAAGTTCAGTGTGGCGTGGTGGGCTTATTCTTTCCCTTTGACGGCTTTGGCGCTGGCTTCAGCACAGTACGCGCACGAAGTGAGAGGGATCATAGCCCATGCGCTTATGTTGCTGTTATCCGCAGTCTCTGTGTTGGTCTCTCTCTTCTTGATGGTCGTTACTGTTTTTCACTCTCACAGGCCGCCGCCTCATTCTTCTGGCACAGCCCCAAGCGACGACTGCGCAACGACGTCGTCAGGTATTGACTTAAGTTAATCCCTCAGTTTTTAAGGCTGCATCTTTTGTAAGTAGGACGTTAATATAGTTAATGCTAAACACATTCAACTTGTTCGACTAGATCATCATAGCTGTAAATTAATTAATTAGCCTTGTATTTCCCTTGCCAAACTTTACTGTAATAGCTTAAAGATGCTGATTTATGCAACAGAGATTGTCTTATTCCTTTCCTTTTCTCATTATCTTCTGATTGTTTTGTACGTGAACAAAAATTTTGGCCGAGGCGGGTTTGACTCATTACTTAAGTGATTATTTTATTTTAATATGAAAAAACGCACATAATTATTAGCATGTTATCTAGTGCTAGCTCAAATCACGAGAGCATATGAAAAAACGCACATAATTTTTATACTTCATCGTCACGTGATTAAATTAAATAATTGCTTCCCACTTACTTCCCCCGTCCTTAATTATGAAGGGCTATTAATAACTATATATATTCTATATCTGGAACTAATTATAAAAGCAAGTTAACTAATTTGAGAAGATTTAAAAATTTAAGTTAATTATTTGTAATAACAAGTTTGTCTTTCCTAAAATATCTTTACTAATCAAATGTGTTAGTTAAAATTATCATTATTAGAAAGGTTACCTTGAAAAAAATACATAAATATTAGAGACAAAATAGATTGGAATCCTATTTAGACCAAAATAAAAGTTAAATAAAATTTTTACTAACCAAATGTGTTAGTTAAAAAGTTAAGGTTATTATAATAAAGTAAGTTAATCCTTGTTATTTAAAAAATAAAAATATTATTAAGATTAAACATAATTGGATTATTCTTAAAATAATTAGAGAAAAATATTAAATTCAAATTGGGTCTTATAATAAGGACCGGAGGAGTAATATATAGAAATTCAATTAACATCAATGAGTGCTTTAATCTTTTAAAACTGTCCTCAATAAATTTGTTTGTCAGCGTACCCTCAATAAAATTTAGTGATCAGAAGCAATTGTTTGGTCAGTTGAATATTATTTATTTAGTCGATGAATATCAAAACAAATAATAAAATGCCTTATAACTATAAGAACCATAATGGTTCATCAAATAATTTAATGATAAACACGTCAGCTTTTTTTTTTTTTTTAAATACATACACGGCGAGCCACCGGCTAAAACGGAGTCCTACAGCATCCCGGGTTCGACCTCATGAGATGTTCTCCTTGTCCATTCTCAAGAGGTCTCTACACGGCGCTGGTGCCTGAGGCAAAAAGATATCCTCCGCGTCAAGCGAGTGAGCTATTCGGCCACAAAATCTGCACAAAGCTGACTTTCCCTATAGGTAGGGGTAATGCCGTAATGACAAGGTTCCAGTCAGAGAAAATCAAAGCTCTGGTCTCTTGATCAACATCAAATAGCGGGTGGGAAGAACCACCCTCCACAAATAACAAACACGTCACTTTTCTTTTCAATTATTGGTGGGAAGGAAAATCCGAGAAAAGTGCCCTGAACCTGAAGCCTCAGACTTGGTCCAAAAGTAACGAGAAACATTTTCAATTGACTCAACCAGCCAGGGGCGGACTAAAGTGTATCTAGGGACTCAAAGTGTTTTTTTTATTGTATTTTAAAATATTTTGTGATACAATAAATATTTTAAAATATTTTTTTAAATACATTCAGCATCTTAAAATATTTTTTGTAGTATATTCAGTGTGGTAAAATATTTTTTAAATGCATCTAACATTCAAAAAATATTTCTGGTATATCCAGTACCATGACAAAAAATTATTTTAGAATGCCAAACACATTTAAAAAATATTTTAAAGTGTTAAATACATCACAAGATATTCTAAGTATTAGATGTAGCAAAGAAAAATACTTTAGAACCCACGTTAACCCAGCTATATATATATATATATATGCCCTCACGGCCCTTGGTTGCCGCAACCCTTGAAGGATGCTTTCGCAAGTTCTCACTTCGTTCGACTCCGGGGGTGTTTGGATAGAAACCAAACCATGGTTTCAGAAGTGTTTTTACGGATTACGAAGTAAATATGTGGAGGAGGTTACCTCGTTTTGCGGAAAAGTGATTCTGAAACCGCGGTTTTGGTTTTGCCAAACACCCCCTCCATCAATATTCTTCTGATGGTTTTATTTTGAGTTTCTCATTTTTTGGGCCGGCGAAGATTTGAGACCCAGATAATTACCTTTCGGTCAAAAAGAACCCAAACATGGAGCCTTTCTCTGTGGATGATACGAACGCTGGCGGCCCTGAAAAACCAAAAAGCTACATCCTCGTCCTGACTCGGTCCTGGGAATGGAGCTTAATTAGTTTGATGACGTTACCACACATCCTCTTGCCTGTGGATTCTTTTTCTCAAGATAGAGTTACGTTATCCTTTTCTTTGTCTAAAGGATCCATTTTTATCGAACCAGATTTCAAACTGATGTGATGATGCGGATGCTTTGACGGAAAGTAAAGAAATCGCGATGCCAATACAAAAGACGAGTAAAGGTTATGCCAACTTACATGCGTATGATTTCCTTCATCAGAACTTTGGATCCTCCATTTTTGAGATTTGTTCTGCATACTTAATATCAATTTATTTGTTCATATTTAAAATGCTTTATCATTTAAATTTAGAGTTAATATAATTTTTAGTTCTTCAAATTTATTCTCAATTTAGTTTTAATCCCTCAAATTTTAAATAATAAGTTTCAGTCCTCAAAATTTTTTTAATTTAAAACATTGGTCCTTACAATACAATAAAGATCTGGACCATTTTGTTCTTATAAGGATCAAAACCTATGATTTGAAATTTGAGAGATTAAAATCAAAATAAAAGTACATTTAAGGATTTAAAGATTATATTAACCCCTAAATTTAATACTAACCTGAAAAAGTATGGGGAACCCTTCAAATTTCTTACGAAGTATTACAAAGGGTGAACTTGCGAAGTCCAATTTAGAAACCTTAGGAGGATTCAAAAGGGTTATCTTGAGTCGAAAGTAAAAACACGTCAAGCGCGACCCACATGTCCTGAAATTTTCCCACAAAGTTATATTTGATTCTCTTGAAAATATGACGCTGGAGAAAGCTTTAGCCGCAGTCACCGACGCTTTATCTCCACACTAAATACTCCTCCGGTCTTTAATATAAGACCCATTTAACTAATTTGATTAGATTAAGGAAGTTAGTTAATTATAAAAAATGTGACACGTTTTTCCTAAAACACCATAATCATCTTTCTTAATATCCCCTCTCCCTCTTCTACACTTGATTATGATTGAGGGAGTATCTATAGGGGTAATTTAGAGAAAATTGATAAATATGAGAAATGGGTCTTATATTTAGGACCAAAACCAACTCACCAATTGGATCTTATATTAAAGATCGGAGGAATATATAATATGATAACGTGATATGGAACTCCACTTCATCGACAACAAACGCAAAAAACAAAAACAAAAAAAAAACCTACGGCTGGTTGACTGTCTTTTATAACTTCAAGGATTCAACCAGACTCGTAAAAGTGGATTCCAACCGTTCTTCTCCAGTCCGCTCTTATCTCCTCATGGTTCAAAGCTCTTCTTTTTACTTTTCTTTTTTCCTCTATTGCGCGACCTTTCTAAGTAGGCAGGCATTTATTTGTCAAATTGGATTCCACTGAACTAAAAGTTCATTTCCCATATTGATGATATTGGAGTATTTATGTTCTCAGAATTACCAATAAGGGCGAATTCAAACATAAACTTGAGATCTTTTTTGTGGATGTGCTTAAAAGAGGACAGACAAGACAGCAGTTTTGTCTTGTGAGGCCCAGGAAGTGCAGATGCTTCTGAAGAAGCGCATCACAATAATGCCTTAATAAAGGCTTTTGAAAAAGACTGTGGAGATAGGCTTCGTCTCAGTGAGTGGAAGCTTTGTAATGAATTAACCAATTGGAATTTTGAGGTGTAAGTACCTTCTTTGACCAAGTTTCTTCATAGTTTTCAAGAGGGCTAACTAATATATCTCTTCCTTAACCGTGCATGATTAAACTATGTGTAATATTTGGGCCGATTAAGATCTTAAATGTTCCCATTTGGTACCCTAACATTGCGGGGGTTGACCAAATATTGCCAATACCGGCTGTGCTTGGCCTAATAAATTGGCAGAAACCCACCAAACGTATATCTGCTGCATATTCCCTTGGCTTCCAAAACTACCACGCTTTTATTTTCTCATTTAGTTCAATTTGAAGTTGGTAACATGATGGTAGAAAATTCATGAGTAGATTTTACCTTATAGCTTAACGGATTTTGGGAATTTAATTATAAAACCTACCATAGGCAGGTAGATTGAGTCCTCACAAAGGAAAGAGACAAGCAGAGCCACCAGCAGAGGAAAGTGAGGGACATTGCACTGGAAGGCCCCACCTTTGGTTCCCTTTTGGTTCATAGGAATTAGGATCAACCAATGCGAATAAAGAAGAGAGGTTGGGGGGGTTAAATTTTGTGGTAACCACTCGAAACCTGCACACCTGGTTCTAAGGCTTTTTGTTGTATTCTGATTCTACTTTTACAACCAACTAAAAAGTTTACATTTTGAAGGAGCTCAATGCATTAAAAGTTCTAACCCAACAAACCCATCAAAACATAATGGAGTTTGGCCTGCGGTTGAGAAAGATCGCACCCCATTAATAACTATGGAACTTCTAACCAAACGGTGTTGGTTCTTCTAGATCAGAATTAACTTAAATTGCATAGACAGAGAGGTAAATAGAGTATTGAATCGTTGAATTGAATTATAAAAAGTTTGATACTACATGGAGTGGCACTTTATCTATGCCTCTCGCGAAAATGGTACTACTTGTTACAATACTAACATCCCTACGTCCGTAATCATCCCAAAAACAATCACTAATTCTACTGCTAACATTGCTTTTCTCTGACTCTTCCAAATTATTGCTAGTTGATGCTTCAACTCCTCCTTCATTCCCTATCGTTGTGATCCAATTCTCGTCGTCTTCCATCCAATCGGGTTCCCCTGACCTCGTAGCTAACCGTCTGATTCTAACGGCTGGCGAATTTTCCAAACTTGTATGACTATGGACTAGATTGCCCACACTCTCTGATTCTTCCACTGAACTCCAAAAGCCTTGCTCCAGAATACTTGTTGGCGAACTTGAATTAGATTCGTGGATTTGCTTAGAATTGGAATTCAATTCCGCAACAAATGGATGCTTCAGTAGTTGACTTGCCGTCCATCTCTCTTTTGGATTCCTCCTTAAGCACTTCCCCAAGAAATCCTTTGCTTCCTCTGATAGAAAACACGGAATCTCCGGCACCTCGCCGGAATATGCTATGCGGTAAAGAATCGAAACAGGGTCTCCTACATTAGGCCATGGGGAATGCCCTGAAGCCACTTCAATCATAGTGCACCCGAGTGCCCATATGTCGCAAGGATACCCCTGTTCTTCGCCACGAGCCACCTCCGGCGCCATAAACATCGGCGTCCCACTTATCGGGGCCGCCGCCGCCGCCGCCAGCTTAGCACATCCAAAGTCTGCAATTTTGGCTCCGTCTTGGCCGACTAAGATATTGGTACCCTTAATGTCACAATGTACCAACCCATTTGAATGTAGATACTCCATCCCCTGCAAAACTTGCCTAATGTAGTACGCGATCATTCGCTCGTCGAGGCGGGCACCCTGCCCGCGAGTTGCTTGAATGAGCGTGCCAAGAGGCATATACTCCATGAAAAGATTGTAGAAGACCTTGCTGTTCTCCTTTGTGATGTCACACCCTTTATAGCCAACTATATAAGGAGAGGACAGAGAAGAGAGAATTCGCTGCTCTTTCTGTAACAACCCTGAGCGAGAAAGCTCCGAAGACTTGACGGCGAAGAAGGCTTCTCCACAGTGGGGAGAGGCAGCCAGGGAGACGGTGGCCGATGAGCCATGGCCAAGGATGCTGCCCCTACTCCAGTTCATATTGTAAAAGCGGAAAAGACTCCGCTTCGAAGCGCAGAGTCCGACTTCGTTATGGAGGGCTTTATATAATACGGAGCCACTCTGGGGGTAGTTTTAAAAAGGTTCATTTTATTCAGGCCAAAAAAAAAAAAAGTTTTGTTTTATTGGTTGGTAACTTCATTGGCGCTCTCTCTCTCTCTCTCTAGCGTTGACAATTCCTTCAACGAAGAGTCCTCAAGCATCAAGGTGTCAAAATTTGGATGGAATCACGTTAGTGCGGGCAGTGGCATGTGGGAAAATTAAGTACGCCATCATACGGAGAATTGAATTCAAGTTTATCGTTTTGTACACATATTTTAAGAGTCAAGTCCAAGAAAGTGCAAAAAGTGGATAAACTGGCATTAGATTAATAGGTTTGGTGGGCTGTGAAGGGAGAGGTTGGAGTTTAGATGAGGTTTGATCAGATGGATAATCAAAACCATAGATTCCATATTTTGTATCATAGTTAGCTAGAGTTTGAAAATCCATTCGTGGGTTTTTAAAAGTAAAGGTGAATGGGGTGGGTTGAACCACCGAAACGGTTGAATTTGAGTATCATTTTTCAGATACTATGGAGGAAGTCTCAATTTTATAACGCTATTTAAAAAAAACCAGTATGTGTTTAAGAATAGTTGAAGTCAAACGGCGCTAGTAATTGATCAGAAGTCAAAAACCAGAATGAATAAAATCTGATTGAGTCGCCATGTTCTATTTTGTATTTGGGTTCTGATCTACCTTACCTTCCATTTTCCTGTTGTTTTTTGTCCCAATTATCCATTGACCCGGACTTAATTGATGAAGCTTCACCAATTTGTGCTGACACGCAGCCGTTGGTAAACGGTAAAATATACTGCTAAATAATACTCTTCCGGTTCTAAATATAAGATCCATATAAATATTAGTATAAGAGTTTTATATTTAGGATCAGAAGAGATAGTAATAATAGTAGTAGTAATAATAATAATCATCATCATCCTAGTGTTACTGTTGGGATGGTGATGTTTTCTGGCAAGGAATGAGATATTAAGCAGGCTTCAAAAAGTCAATAACAATGGGAGAAGAGAGACATAATGAGAAGTGCATGTGGGGGTCCTTCAAAATCTTGCATCGGTCAATTTAGACACAAGGCAATAAAGACCTGCAAAATTGTGAGATTTGCACCATCCATGTGTGGCCACGCACTTCCAGCTCGGGGGAACACTGTTGACACTTAACCAGGATTCTGAATACAAAAGCGAGTAGTTTTTTTTTTTTTTTTGAAGGAGGAAGAAAGGTAGATTGAGAGTGCAATAAGAAAACAAAATTTATTATGAGAATATGTCTCTAAATAATACAATATAAACACATTTGGTTAAAATTTGAAAATACGGTAAAATGCGTGTGGGTGGGTGGGTAATTTTTTTCATATAGTAATTAGTTGGTCTAAATAAATATTGATTCCCAAATCATTAAACATTGTTTAATGTTTACTTCATAATGTCCCCTTCTAGAAAAAGTAGCAAAGGCAGGTTGAATTTGAATTATTTTAGAGAGAGAGAGAGAGAGAGGGAGGCAAAAAACGAAGCCCGTTCAATCCGGGAGTATTATCTAGCAAGTAATGATGATAATATTAGAAGTGGGGGCGTTATTAGGCCATCAAGAATTAGAACTCAGAAGTAGGCCTCACTATTTGTCTTAACGAGGGCATCTTTTGCAGGCCAAAACATGCTCAATTCATGTTTGAAACTACGCACCACCACATCTAGAGTAGTGATTGATTGTTTGATTGATTGTGAATCACTGAATGTGACATACTCAGTTTCGCTACGTCATATGAAGCCATCCTAATGAGAAAAAAAGTGTTATTTCCAAAACAAAAACATGATTACTATTATCTATGTTCTAATTATAAGACCGTTTGTGATTATAAACAAAGTCTTATAATTAGGACCGAAAGATCTTATAATTAGGATCAGAGATAATAATTACTAACAGTCTTATAGTCTGGTGGTGTGAGAGTTTTTTCATGAGAACGAAAAAAAAAAAAAACGTCAATCATTATATGGTGGGTATTGTTTGACGGTTGACGTTCTTTTCTCTTAACACAAAATGTTGCTTGCGAGGGTTGGGAATAACTTGTGGGTGTCTAAAATATGAATCGTGAGATGAACGTTATTCTGCAAATGACCAACAAACAAACCAAAATCATATAAATATATTAGCATGTTAATTAACAAGCACACCCCAGCTAATCAGATCTACAAATAGCTATCAGATCTACAAATATTCCTTCGTACCCCCCTATACAACTAACACCTAATTAAGCACCTCATAGAGGGAGGTTGGCTGGTGTGATGCTGAAGCTAAGCTATAAGAAAAAAGAGCATATCAAAAGGGTGGCGTACAATACAAGATTGGTAGAAAATTTCTGCCCTATGTATATTTAACCACGCTAGACAATTATTTTTTTTAAAAAAAGAAAAGAGTAAAAACAGGTAAGGGTTAAAATGGGAGGGGGCAAATTGGCATAGTGAAGTAATCATAAAAAGTGATGGTCTTTATTTATCTGATTTGTAAAGGGATACAGGGAGCAAATTGTCGATTGAACAGGGGTGAGGTTTGTTGGAACCGGTAACAATGTGACGAGATTTGCACTGCTACAATTTTTTTTTTTTGGTTGCTCACCCAGTTCACCGAAATTTTGCTCTGACTACATCTGGATCTGACTCGCGTCGCGCATCTAATTGTGGTGGGTGAGTCCCCAACAGGGATTACACTGCTGTGGGTAATTTTTTTCATATAGTAATTAGTTGGTCTAAATAAATATTGATTCCCAAATCATTAAACATTGTTTAATGTTTACTTCATAATGTCCCCTTCCAGAAAAAGTAGCAAAGGCAGGTTGAATTTGAATTATTTTAGAGAGAGAGAGAGAGAGGGAGGCAAAAACGAAGCCCGTTCAATCCGGGAGTATTATCTAGCTAGTGAAGTAATGATGATAACATTAGAAGTGGGGGCACTTATTAGGCCATCAAGAATTAGAACTCAGAAGTAGGCCTCACTATTTGTCTTAACGAGGGCATCTTTTACAGGCCAAAACATGCTCAATTCATGTTTGAAACTACGCACACCACCATCTAGAGTAGTGATTGATTGTTTGATTGATTGTGAATCACTGAATGTGACATACTCAGTTTCGCTACGTTCATATGAAGCCATCCAAATGAGAAAAAAAGTGTTATTTCCAGAACAAAAACATGATTACTATTATCTCCGGCTGTAATTATAAGACCTCGTTTATAGATTATAAACAAAGTCTTATAATTAGGATCAGAGATAATAATTACTAGCAGTCTTATAGTCTGGTGGTGTGAGAGTTTTTTCATGAGAACGGAAAAAAAAAAAACGTCAATCATTATATGGTGGGTATTGTTTGACGGTTGACGTTCTTTTCTCTTAACCAAAATGTTGCTTGCGAGGGTTGGGAATAACTTGTGGGTGTCTAAAATATGAATCGTGAGATGAACGTTATTCTGCAAATGACCACACACGTGAAAACAAACCAAAATCATATAAATATATTAGCATGTTTAATTAACAAGCACACCCCAGCTAATCAGATCTACAAATATTCCTTCGTACCCCCCTATACAACTAACACCTAATTAAGCACCTCATAGAGGGAGGTTGGCTGGTGTGATGCTGAAGCTAAGCTATAAGAAAAAAGAGCATATCAAAAGGGTGGCGTACAATACAAGATTGGTAGAAAATTCTGCCCTATGTATATTTAACCACGCTAGACAATTATTTTTTTTTAAAAAAGAAAAGAGTACAAATAGGTAAGGGTTAAAATGGGAGGGGGCAAATTGGCATAGTGATGTAATCATAAAAAGTGATGGTCTTTATTTATCTGATTTGTAAAGGGATACAGGGAGCAAATTGTCGATTGAACAGGGGTGAGGTTTGTTGGAAACGGTAACAATGTGACGAGATTTGCACTGCTACAATTTTTTTTATTTGGTTGCTCACCCAGTTCACCGAAATTTTGCTCTGACTATATCTGGATCTGACTCGCGTCGCGCATCTAGTTGTGGTGGGTGAGTCTTCCAACAGGGATTATACTGCTACAATTTTAATGATTTATGTTTAAAATTTTTTTAGAAAAATAAAAAAATAAAAAATAAATCTAAACAACCTATATTGGATCTTATTGAGATTTTGTGAAACTGGTTTGAAAACTTGTTTGTGTTATAGCCCGTTTGGATTTTTTTTATAACTGATTATGAATACGAAATAAAACTCTTTTTTTATGTATTTATTTTGTATTTTAAAATTATGATACAAATACACTTATAAGTGATTTATTTATGTTAGCTGAGGGAAAGGTTTATACGTGATGAGAGTGGCGTGGCTTGAAAGGTATGGTACGCATAGTGGCTCTAATGATAAAGAATGAGGGGGTTCGAAGCCTTTAATTTGATCACACGCAAGTCACGTGGTCCTGGGTCGAAGCATAGGCCATACGTACGTTTACGCGGAAATTATGAGAGGTGAGGGCTAACACGTGTGAAATGGGAGAGTATAAAGAGCACGTTTATTATGCGTGCCCATCATTTCGTTGTCGCCAACAACCCCCCCAAAAAAAAAAAAAAAGGTTTGTGTGGACATGAGAGCCTCTACGTTCTCACGTTCCATGCGTTTGGTGCCTATTAAATTACCATCTTCCTTCGGCTCTCCTGTTCCCACGCCCACTCTAAACAACTCATCATATTTACAGCTGCACATCCTCAAGCTGCTTTTATCTCTTTTCTTTTTCAGAAAAAAAATTACTTTAATTTTTCACATGTGATTTAAAGTTTAAAATTAATTTTCCCTGTACGATAATTGAACTCATAGAATTAATTAATTTCGCAACTTTTGCTTTAGTTTTCTTTTTTTCCTTTTGTGTCCATTTGTTTCCTTTAATTGCAGCTTTGGTTCAAACATTTAATCATTCTCTCGGTTAAAATTTGATATGTTTTCCATCGTGATATATGAAATGTGCGTGTGATATGATTTGCATTTCGAAACATTAGTTTACGCAATTTTACATGAGGTCCAAAAAAGTAAAGAAAAGTTAAGCGATCTTCAATATCGCTCAATCACGTGTTTTATGACGTTGATCTGATGATGCTTCAGACTAAATAAGATTCGGAAAATATATATGTGTGTGTGTGTGTTACTTGTGTGGAATAATTCTTCTTTGTGAGAATAACACAAAAAACTATTGACAGTTAGGCTGCGATTTGAAGTTGTGAGCCTGATGAGTCAATGATTAAATTATTTAACAAAGAAAAATTAATAATAAATCTCCGATCGTCTTTTTTTTTTGACGTTATGTAAGTGGTTAAAATTATCACGTGGCATTTCCCCCCTCCTAAGAAATAAAAAAATATGGGGTATTTTCGACACGTTTGTGGGCTGTGCAGCGTCACATGTTGGGGGGTGTTTGGATAGAAACCAAACTATGGTTTCAGAAGTACTTTTACGGTTTACAAAGCAAATATATGGAGGAGTTTGTCTCATTTTGCGGAAAAGTGCTTCTGAAACCATGGTTTGGAGATTGCCAAACACTCTCTTGGTTCGAACACTGAACTGGAAATTGGTCGAGACATTTGCGTTAGAATTGACAAGGTTATGACCATAACAGAATAAATAAAATAACTTTCACATGAGGAAACAAAAAGATTTTAAATATGTGAATTTTAAATGTGAAATCTAAATAATCCAAATTCATCCATCCAAACACCGCCTTCATTCAAATAATTTATTATTTAATTTGCCTTGCTTTGCATTTTGGTTTCTAAATATCATTCACCAATACCAAAAATTTGATTAGTTAGAACAAGAAACCAAATATGAGGGAAAAATTATCTTCTGGTTCAAACTAAAGAAACAAAGCAGAGATTGCCGTTGGATCATCACAATGTCGTCTTTTTAAAAAAAATTAATTTTTTAAATTATCAACGTCGTCATCATTTTTGTTTGATAGTGACGGTTGCTTTTAATGTAAAGAAAAGGGTAAAGAGTGGTACTTTGCTTTGATTGGGGGTGGCCCAAAATAGGATGGGCTTCGTTAGCCGACAAATTTTGAATTAGTAGTTACACGTTACGTTGTTATGATTGGACATGAAACCCTAGAAAAGACGTAGACGCTGAAATATCTCTTTTGAAAAAATAATAAATTATTATGATTATAATTGCTCAGGAGAAGCAAAAGCAAATTTCATCCTTTTGTGTCACTACAATGGCCATCAGGACACAAAGTCAACCAGGAGAAAAAGTTATCTATTTCTCTCCCAACGTTCCGGTGCGTACTAGAAGGGCCATTTGCTTCAGGAGTGAATTTAAGGAGGTTGCTGAGTCGTAAGATATCTAGGGGCTAAATCACCCATCCAAGGAAAAGACGGAACCGTTATTCAAGCATCCTGTTATAAACTAAGATAGAAATTGAGTGGATGGAATCCTCTAGTCTCTCTATGGCAGGAAAGACTCACCTGGTTAAAGCAGTACCAACTCCATGGCAATTTTATCCAATGTAGCATGATAAATTGCCAAAGGGAGTGTTAGATGAAATGGAAACAGCACAGAAGAGATTTATATGGGGGAAGAAGGAAACAATCACACATGGCATGCAATTGGATGGGAGACGCTGTGCAAGGAGAAAACTCAAGGGGGGTGGAATTAAATCACTGATAGGAATGAACGATGCCTTCATCATAAGCTGCTATGGCGATATAACACCGAACCTACGCTTGTGGGTAGGTGTTAAAAGGAAATATGGAGAGGGTCAATCTTTAGGGAAAGGCTGTCTTCAAAGAACACAGATTCTAGGCTCTGGAGGATGACCAGAGCGTGGGATGGCTTGAAAGAAATGTCCTTAGACAAGAAGTCCGAATCAGCAAGGAATAAAGATCTGAAATGGAGGTTAACAAGCAATGGTGCTTTTTTCCTTTTTTTCCACTTCGAGTGGCGTATCAATCTCCAAGGTAATCAACACTCGGCTTATGGAAGACATTGGAAGATGATATGGAAGTTGAGAGTACCTGAGAGGGCCCGAGTCTTCATCTGGAGAGTCCTTCACAAAAGCTCCCCACGAAAGGCCTCACAAATATGGGACGGTAGCCAAGGATGGTGTGAGATATGTAACCAGGCAAAGGAGGACCACCAGCATGCCCTCAGAGACTGCAGCTACGCCGCTTCAATCTGAGGAACTTAATACCGTGGCAGGCAAGACGAAGTTCTTCAACAAGGTTGGAGAGACTGGGTAACAGGGAATATCCTGGAAAGGAGACAGGTCTCAGAATTACAACTGGAACGAGTTTATTTGTAATGAGCGTATGGCAAATATGGAACTGGAGGAATCTACTGCTACACGACGAGGAGTTTTTTGAGCTCCCCTGACCAAGAAAGGGTTATACAACACAATTTACTGCAAAACTATCTCACAAGTGGGGGGAGGCAACTGATAGAGAGTCCTGAAAGAGAAAGATAGGAATATCAAATGGAAGTAACCTGGAAGGGGTGTGTAAGTTAAACACAGATGCAACTGGACCAGAGCAGGGCATGAACGTATGTGGTGGAGTATAAGAGGGATTCTGGAGAATGGCTGGGGGGATTCACGATGAAATCAGACAAACAAGCATCACCAACGCTGAAGCTAAAAGTTTATTGGTAGGACTGCAGAATGTGGAAGACTGGGATTTAAGAAAGTAGAAGTGGAATGTGATGCCCCTCGGTAGTAGAGGCTGTAAATTATATAAAACCTTGCAACGGAAATATACGCATATTTGATGGACCGAGTATGATCCAAATTGGCAGGTGAAAATCGAACATGTCTATAGAGAAGGGAACAGTTGTGCGGACCGATTGGCAACGCTTAGTCTCGAACAAGATGAACAGTGGATCCGATGGTCTTCCCCCCCAAGTACGCTGGAGAGAATTCTCAGAGAAGAAGCTACTGGGTCCACGTAGCTTTCGCCTTTTGTTAGTTTTATTTTATTAGTCTTGGGCTTAGGCCCCTTCTTTCACCCAAAAAAAAAAAAAATTCCACCGCAAGGAAGAATGCCAATCAAGATGAATCTCTACTTCTCTAGTTCCTACAAAACTGGGGAGCGGGGATAAATAAAAAAATACTCTTAGCTTAGCTTTCTGAGCCTAGTACAGTCAAGAGAGAACCTATGTTCCCGGATGAACTCGAGTTGCTAATTCTGTTGCTTCAGTTGGGACTATTATTGTTACCAGTCGTATTATTGCCATTGCTATTATTAGCCGTAAGACTACCACCATTGCTTTGTTGAGCACCACCGAGAATGGAAGTGATTGCTGAGGCCAGCGCCGCCGTGAAGTTGGGGTCAGCCGCAATGGCAGCGGTGGCGGCACTCACCGAGTCAGCCAGTTGCGGCGGCGCCTGAGAGGAGTGGGAAGCGTTAACATCTCGAGACATCTGAAGCCCCGAAAACTGGGACTGATTATAAAGTGCCGGAGCAAATAGCTGATGAGGAAGTAATGAAGTAGGAGAATTGGCCAAGTTGTGAGGTGCGAATGGAATTTGAAATTGGCCGGGAGGTCTCGGGAAGTGGAAGGGGGTAGGATTCTGGGTTAGGTCCAATGTAACAGTGGGAAACGGAGCTGAGGCTGAGATAGTAGCCATGCCAGCGGAGTAAGGAAGCAAAGTCCGTGTGAGAAAATTTGGATTCATTAAGCCATCTGCACTTGATGATGATCCTGACAGCAACATTCTTGCAGCTGCCGAGGTTGCCCGTACCATTCCCATTGCTGCTGGAGGCAAAAGATGATTATGGTTCCCTTCGTAGGTCGTGATTAAGATGGTTCTGTCCTCAGCACACCTTTGTACCTGTTTGTTTAACATATTAGAAATCCAATATATTAGAGCCAAAGTTGGCTATAACATTCTTAACCTATAAATGTTACAAGAAGCAAGGGCATAGTAGGAAAGAAATACTTGTTTTCTCACTGGACAACCAGCCGCCATGGTGCATCGATAATAAGCACGAGGACACGGATTTCCTTTAGCCATCTTTTGTCCATATTTTCGCCATTGACATCCATCCGTAATCTAAATGATATTAATTAATAATAATATTGGTTTAATTAACTAATAAATTATTATGTTTCAAAAGAGGGAGGTAAATTCAGGGTAATCTAGCTACCATGGCGGCCTCTGATCGGGTTCGAACAGAAACTCTGGCCTTTCTGATAGTAGTCTCTGCTTGATCAACACTTTCGGAAGGACTGATTTTTTGGATCTTATTGGTGGAGAAAGCATGAGCTGGTGGGCTATCGTCTCTTCTAATATCCTCACCGAGTTCTTTCTTTTCTTGTTCAAGCACAAGTTTAGAATCAGTACTGGCTTGATTCTTTCTAGAGTCAAAATCTTTGGAAGCCGCCGCCTGTTGTGGCGGTGGGGGTGACCCACCTCTTCCCATGGAGGGAGACATAAAACATTTATCAACATTAACATTAGAGGCAAGTCCAAGATCCATAAAAGGTCTAGGTATTAATGCTCCTTCCATTTGTTTCGTTCTTGCTCCTTTCTCGTCAAATATATCTTCACCATAGTTGGTCTGCTTCTGCACCATATTGATATATCGCGTATGCAGGCCGCTGTAATTGTTAGTCGCTTCGTTAAGCATTTCTCTCAAGCGATCGTTTTCATCCTTCATTTGCTTAAACTGTGTTCTAAGAGCATCATACTGAACCAAAACACACACACACATATATCCATTAACAAAATAAATAATTTAATCCAATTTGTATTGCTAAACTTAATTTTTCTCACCTCCTCTTGAGGCGTTTTATGTACCGAGACTGATAAACCAGCTTCTACTGCAGGATGATTACTACCAATATCGGCAGTAAAGAGATTTAAACCAGTCTATAAATAAGTAGAAGAAATTCATAAGCATATTACCCAGAGTGATATGGAGAATGTAGTGATGAAAAATATATACCAAATGCTTACTTACGTCGACATTAAAGGGAAAGAGCGGCGGAGCGGATAGGAAATCAAGTCTGGGAAGGGCGGAGGAGGACGGGGAGGAGGCGAGCTTGTCGTCCTTGCTGGAGAAGAAATCCATTTCGTCGATGTGGACTCTAAGGTCGTCACGATGATCAGAGGGTTCAGTTTCATGATCAGTACTGGGAGATTCTTGCTGGGAATAATTAAGGTTCACCTGCAAGAGCGGCCTCTTGCCGCACTCCATGGGAGCTCTGGTGGTGAGCTTCGACTTTCTGGTGTGGTTGGTGGAATCTTCAGGAAAAGAATATAACCGGAAGGGCTAGAGGAGCTTCTTAAGCGGATCTAAATCGATGCATCCCCTCTGGATCTATACGGCTGGGGAGGGAAGGGGAGAGAGAGAGAGAGATACTAAGATTGTTGTAAAAATTTTTTTTTTTTTGGGTATACAAGATTGTTGTAAATGATGCAACAGATTCGGCAATAAAAGAGGAATGAGCTCAGTCGACTCGGGAAGAAGACCACAATTCCAGTATGTATACTTGTAGGACTATTCTTTATGTTTGCCTTGCATGAAAAGATTACATGGGGACGATTGTACTCAGGTTTTGACCTCTCTTATTTTTCAATTTTATAATTCCTATTGGAATCAATAAATCGTCAATACAAATTATAAATTTTTTACAGAGTCAAATAAGTATAACTTCTTGATAAAAAAAATTGATGATTTTTAAACTGTTAATATACCCCTTACATCTTACTAGGAAATTACCCAGTTATTATCTTCTATATACACACGTGGACACGTGTTTTGTCCCCTTCAAATCTTAGAAATGCAAGTGTGATCGACCAAGATGTGTGATTTTTTAATTTTAGTATGAAAAAAGTTAAATTATTCATCCTTTAATTATTTTGCCACCATAAAAGATATACGAATCAAAAATTTCTTTCTTTTTTAAATATGCATTGCTAGCTCAGGCACATAAAGAAGGAGCGGAAATAGGCTGTTGATTTAGTTGAGAAGAGCGAGGAAAAAAAATCAATTAATTAAACTAAAGAAATATATTCGGGAAATTTTAGAAAATCAATGAATAATATTGACCAGATGGGATCCAAAAAGACGGGAGGGCGGGGGAAGGCTCTGGGGCGAAAAGGTCGAATAGTCAGCGGTCAAGACCTTTTTATGGGAGTGGGGCCCCACGCGTCCCTGTGCAGCTACTGAGCTCCGGATCTTTCCCCCTCCTCCTCCCTCTCTTTCGGCCTTAATTTTACCTCACCCCTGCTTCCTCAAATCCTCATATTTAGTATGTCTAGTTATTTATTACACGCGCGCGCGCATATTTTATTGCCTTCTCTTTCGGGCATAAAGTTGATGTTATATCTTTCGCTTCATAACCTTCTAGAACTAACCAAATTGATCAGCCCGAATTAAAAAGACTTTTTTGTTGAAACAAATGCATATGAAAATGCAGTCTTTTTTTGTTGACCCATAACAAAAGAGTTGTGTGGGTTTGAGTAAATGTTGTTCAAGAGTCAAGAGAAGGATTATGCAGCAAACAGCACAAAAGACACAAGTCTCACATGCGCCTCTTTTTGATTCTATCAAGGATGGACGGGAAGATCCAGCTGAGCTGCACGCGTTTAATTCCAATTCCTTGACCTCGAATGTGCGCGCGCGCGCGCGCGTGTTCGTCATCGATCACCTTCCACGCTATCATATCAACCAATTACTTGTAATATAATATAAGCCATGCCATTTCAACACCCGGTGTGTTTCAGTAAGAAAGGTCCCAAGTTTAAACCTGCTCGTATCTATTCAATTATCAAGTCTAAAGCATTTGATTTAAGTAGTTTTACGCCGTATAAAATAAATATATAAAAATAGTTTCATGTCATAAAGCACAAAAATGATTCTTCAGGTATTTTCAAACATTAAAAACAGGCCGAAATGGGCAAATACTAAACAGACTCTATGGGCACAAGAGGGATATAAATAGCAGCAGAGAAGCATCGAACAATTTATCGGCCGCAGTAGCGTTAACCAAAGTACCAAACACCATATTTACGTAGTTACAGGAACAATACAACCTTTCCAGATTATTCTCGAGAGAATTTTTCTCGAAGATGTACTTAAAGTCTCAAACATCAAAAAGCAACCCACAAATTAAAACTACAGTGCTCCCAAGTCCGAGCTTCAATTTTGTTGCATACCACTAGGCACCAGCCAAACACCATAATTACGTAACTACAGGAAAACCACAAGCTTTCTCGATTTCCATACAAAGAAACAACCCAAGAGTGCGAACAAGCGTATGCTCACGAGTCAAAGCTTTAAGTTTGTGGGCTGATAAACCCTATATCACTCTTGATAGATCCAGTAGGTGACAACTCTAGCCAGCTAGAAAATTAATCAGTCAGACAAGTAACGAGTCATCCAGGATTGGAAGCGTGACCAAGCCAGTTGGACCGCAGCTTCATCTTCATCAGGCATTCCCATGCTCTTCCTCCTCTTAATTCCTTCAGGAGACGTGTTCATGAATGCATGTCCATTTCCGGGATATATGTGTACCTCATAAGGCACTCCAGATGACTTCAGCTTCTCCTCCAAGGTCTTGGCAGCCTGAGTCATCAAATAATTTAACAGACGGCGCCAGTGGATAAGAATTTTGTGTGTATCATCCTCAGTCAAAAAATTTCACATTGATCAAATTCTCATGGTTGAACCAATGGATTTATAAACTACTATCATCCTAAATAGCATGATGTTACTGCTTGAATTAAAGGGTTCTGAGTCTAGAATATCAACAAGTCCCCTTTCTTCCATTCTCCATATAGTGAGCAAAACAATGGAGCTCTAGTAGCAATTATGATGGAAAACACTTAAGAGATATACTTGACAAAGGGACTTTGTTAGAAAATGAGAAACTACAGGCAGATATCAAATTTCAAATATACAACTCAGGATCAACAAAGCAAAGAATAAAAATGGAACAACTAAAATCCCGCGTGCAAATGCAATAAAGGAGCAATTGAAAGGCCAAAGTTGAAACTTCACAAAGGAGGTTGTGTTGTTCATGAGGTGAGGCCTACTTCGAAAGTTTGGCCCATAAATCCTCACCGTTTTCCCTCTCACAAGACTCTTGTGGATGATTTGGAATCTGGACTGTGAAAGCTTTAATATTTACTTGAAACCGTCGAAGACGGAATGCAGATAGTGGCCCCACTTCCTTTTCGACCAGTCACCCTTAGCTTAGCTTAGGATGACAGTATTTTCCAAACATTAGAACGCAAATAGTAACTATTCATGTGAAATTTTGGACTTACCGCATACATTCCCTTTTTTGCCAAATGTTTATCCTCTTGAGGCAGGTGGGATGGGAAGAAGATCGTTAAACTTGGCCCAAACCCTTTAGTGATGCTACACATTTAAAGGTAACCAGAAGAGACGCTTAGCGTTGTTTTTTGTTCAATAACATTTCCGGAAATTTTGTACAGTAATTCCCCTTGTTTCAGCAACTCCGCTATATCATGTTTTGAGTCTACAGTATGTTTTATTTTGTATTTTTTAGAAGTTTAAATATCCCCTTCCAATTCTGGGGACGAGTTATTTTAGTTTGTAATTATAATTATTATATTTCTTTAGAGGCAGGATCTTCCAATCCGTGATCTGATCCTATAACTCAATCTTTTTAGGCCCTTGATCAGTAAAATACCGACCTCCACTACCTTGACTCTTAAGTTATTAAACCCGCATATTAAGCAAAAATGCAATGACTTTCAGAGTTTCTGTTCTCTTATTCAACACCCCAACCCTTTGTTCCCCCATCAAGCACACCCTAAGTGTGGAAGAGAGTCCCTCTTTAGTACCAATGCTCGCCAGTGAACATTAAATACAGGCTTTAGAAGCTAGGTAACTCCCCTGCCCCCAAAAACTGATGTCATATCTTGTTGAACTACCCAGTTAGAAATGAACAAGCAGACAATAGTGATCAGCAATACTTCTATAGAAATTGTAAGAATTAATCAATACCGTAACATCTGAGAAGCCAACAATATTATCTAGCTCTCCGAAGTGGGCCTGAACTGGAGCCTTGGCTTGACTAGGGTCTGCAAGCTCTGAAGAAGGAACTCCATAGAAAGATACAACAGCATCAACCTCTGGAATCAACACAGAACTCGCAATGGAGAGTGCACCCCCCATGCAATATCCTGTCACGCCAGCCTGTTGCAACAATCCACATTTTGTTTAATAAATTCAACTTTATGATACCCAAATTCCCCAAATAAAAAAAAAGAAAGTGACATGGCTCCAAAAGATCACACATGTTTATCAGTTGATCATTCTGAAATATATATTTAAATATAAGAACAAATCAATTTTAAGAATAGCCAACAATAAAAACTGCGTCCAACAAAACAATCCTGCAAGCAAAATACAATTTAAGCAACTTTCTATGACCTGAATAAGCTATTACCCAATGCCTCACATCTTAAGAAATCCTCCAACTAATTTTCTTTGAACCTAAGACTAGTTTTTGAGCTGATGAACACCAAAAGAAACTTCTGCCACTAATGCAGGACAATAAAAACATAATGAAGTCTTCAGAATGGATAGTAAGAAAGATGATTAGGGCATGATAGCATCATTAATCCGATCAAAGCATAAAATTGTGCCAAACCTTCTTTGAACCATGTGCTTTAAGCCAGTTAACTGAAGCATGGATATCCTTTACAGCTCCCTGCCAGTCGAGACCATCCATCAAATGCTGTGCTTCTGCCGCATCAAGACCAACCTTTCCTCTATACAGACTAGTAAAATAGGCAAAGCCACTTAGCCATTTGAATACTGAAAATGATATTATATAACAAATAAATGACGATGATCTAGATATCTTTAGGAATCACCAATATCTTACTCTGGGATAAGAGCTTTGAATCCAGAACCAAGTTGAGAAATCTTCAAAGCATGATTCTTGATTTCAAAATCCACGCCCCACCATTCCTGAAGCACAACAATTCCAGGAGCATCTTCTTTCCCAACAACATATGCATCAAATGTCTGGTCATTCAAAGAAATTGAATAATTAAATTCAAAATGAAGTTCCACGACAGGTAGAAAACAAAGGATGATGGCTTATGGCATAGGAAAATTAAGGTTCCAACCATAACAAGGAATGATACTTCATAAAAATGATTTCAGTCTGAAAAACAAAATTTGTTTCCACGGACTGTATTAGAGCTAGAAGAACATAAGCTTTTGGGAGTGATGGTCAGTAGAATAGCATAAAACAATTGCTATGTTACAAGTTGTTGAGAAGCCACTGTTAGCATGTCTGGCAGTTCGCAAGCAGTAAGCGCGAGATCCACGCTTGCTAGAGAGCACGGCGTGGCCTTCTGAATAGGTTTAGAAAATAGAAAGTAATGTCATGGCTTCTTCTCACTAAAACAGCTCCGAAGAATAATCATTATCATAGCTAAGTGATCGAAAAAGTTTAAAACCTTTTTCACAACAGAGGTTCGTTTGCACAAAAAATATTTCGGACGGCAAAGTCATGTACCATTAAAATCCCAGAGGACAGTGTCTGTGTCACCAAGTTAACATTTCTTTCAATGGCGATTCTCCAAGAGCAACTCTAGCAGGGGGAGAACAGTTGAAATCACCCGGTAGAGCCCGGATAGAAAATTTTGGCTTAGATTCGCTAAAACCGGAACCATTACGCTGAATAGATAAATCGGGTAATCTATGGGCCAAAACCAGGGAAAATGAGTTTATCGTACAAGTGTAAGACTGACTTTGCAAATCAGCATAGAGAGCAACCGAAATCAGCGATAATGCAAAATATACTATAAGAATGCAGAAAGGAGGCTCGCTTACAGTGTCATCCCTTTGAATCTGGACTTTCTTGAAAGGAGATGAAGCAGAGTCAGCCATCGAACGGAGTGACAAGCGAGAGAACTGCAAGGGGTTGACAATAGAGGAATATGCTCGCAGCAAGTAGGTGATCCGTGAACGTCCGCAGAATTTATACTATGTACAGTTGACCTGGACTCAATGGGGAAATTACAAAGTGGGCTCATGCACCACATAATAAGTAATTCAATAGTATAATCAATTCGTTCTATATAACTGAGGAATAATAATAGGAACTTCCTACGCTCACTTGATATAAAGTTTTTTTATAAATTTCTGTTTTTTTGGTAAAAATTGTTCTCCACATTTTACTTCAGTAGATTAGGAGATTCCACAAATTTTTTGTATTTTAAGAATATTTTTATCCATTTCAAGAAGCTAATACTAAATAAATATAATTTGCAAAAATTTGCAAGATACTAGTCATTAATATCAATCATCAATATTAAACTATAATGAATTTTTATGGTTTGTAGAGGTCTTTTCATTTTTTTTGCTTGATGGTAGAGGCATTTGACCCAATAACACTATGGTTGTGTTTGGTAGAAGGTATTGAAAACAAGGGATTGAGATTAATATTACAATTAAGAAAATCTATTAAAAGAGTGTTTAGTATAAGAGATTACTTGTTATATATGATTAACCAAACTTATGTATGTGAGATTGGAGAATGCCATGGGAGAAGTAGTATTCTCTAATCCTACCTTTATGAGTTTACTTAATCCCATATAATAAGTAATTACTCATACTAAATACTATTTTAATGATTTTTTTAATTGCAATCCCAATCTCAATTCTTTATTTTCAATGCTTCGTACCAAATGAGACCTATTATGTTTGGTTAAATCAAAAATCACTTTTAAAAATTATTTTTATGTAAATTGAGATAAAATTCTTCTTATATACTTCATATACCATAAAATTATGTTTAAAATTATGATTTGATTTCCATTCAAGTACCTCTTAAGTGTTTTTTTTTAATATAATGTTATTAGTTTCATCCTTCATAGATATAGATGCAGTAAGAGTATGAGTTTATTCAGTTGGGTGAAAAATAATTTGAATAGTACCATTTTTTATGTGTTTGTTCTTTTACTAGACTTAGCTTATAAAATTAAAAAATGATTAATAAAGCATTCAGTAAAAACCAAAATAAGAAACAAGAAATGAAAATATTTAATAAATTAAAAAAAAATCATAGCATGGCATTTAGCAAAGGGGAAATAAGAAATGAGAAAAACTTAGTATATGAAAAAACTATTTTTTTTAATTTACATTTTTAATTTCTTTTTGGTTTTGTTATCTTGAGAAATGAGAATAAAATACTCTTTCGGTCTTTAATATAGGACCTAATTGTTGAGTTGATTTTAGTTCTAAATATAAACCCTATTTCTTATATTTATCAATTTTTTTTAAATTACCCTTATGGATACTCCTTCAACCATAATCAAATTAAAAAGAGAGAGAAGATGATTATGGTGTTTTAGTAAAAATATATCATATTTTTTATAATTAATTAACTTACCTAACTTTTTTAATTTAATCAAATTAGTTAAATAAATCTTATATTAAGAGCCGGAAGAGTAAGAAATAAGAAACGAGAAAAAGGACTTGATTTAATACGGGGAATAAAACATTTAGTATAAAAATGGAAATTCATTTTATTTTTAGAAATTGTTAAAACTAATAAAGCACAATGATTTGTAGATTAGTACATTTCCTAACTCGCGATGCAAAGACTGTTTCCCATTGAGGCCGCGGTGAGCTGAAAGTTCGGACATTTCACAAGAGGCGTTAACCCCAGCCTCCATATTAAATTGAACGATCTCTTCTGAAGAAATTACGAGGGAGAGGACGACTAGCAAACAATTTCATCCTCACAGCACCTCAAAATTACCACACGCAATCCATGACCGAGACATTCAACTGTCTTCTCTATTCATTATATAACACAGATACTAGAGAACAGGAAGGATAAAGGCTGTGTTACAAATTAAAAAAATGAATCTTAACATATGTAAACAACAACTGCGCATGAATATGAAGATAATGTACTTCAATATTACTTGCGGGGAACTGAAAGCTCGCTCTCAAGCATAAACGACAGATCATGCATTTGAGACAACAACATCTCTACATCATCAACATTTGACCCTAATTTTGCACTGGAAACATCTCCCGAGTTTCCTCCGGCCGCATCCCCAGAAGCCACCCTGAACACGCAACATATAGTATGAGATGCGTTTATTTGTTTAAAGAGAGAAATGTCAATCATAAGGCATGGATCAATAAGTTATTTTGAATCGTAGATTAAAAACCCACATCAGCCATTGCACTGATATGGATCTTGTGAAAATAGCATAGTTCTACTTTGGGGAAAGGGACATGCAGTTACTCGCAACAGATGCCCTTTGCCCGCCCTTCATTTAATCTTCTGTCAGCTAAATCTCTAAATGCATCAATCATTTCAGCACTTCCTCTGGAGTTTCAAGAATTTTATTATTGTAAACTAAATGACTGCACTTGTGAACTCAATCTCTTGAAGATGTGAGAAACCCCCGGGGGGGGGGGGGGGAGATGCAGCCAACATAACATTAAACCCACCTGCCGGAGGAAGCCCCAGTCTGCATGTTTGCTCCAGCAGAACTCAATGGATCACTAAATTGTTCTGAAAATAAATCATGTTGTTTGAAGCCGCCAAAATTATTAACATTTGAATTGCCTGATAAACTGATTATATCTATTTCAGATGTCTGCTGAGCAGAAGATGTCTGATTTATAGTTTGTTTCCAAATATTACTGGAAGGATCTTGTGTAGTGGCTGAGCCAGTAAAGACACTCCAATCATCCAAGGAATCGGGAACTTCTTCAGTAGTCACAGCGTCCGTTGTCTTGTTATGATTCCCTCGCCATAAGTCATCTCCCATCCAGTCAAAACTGTTACTGCTCTCCACAACTTTTCTATCATTAAGATCAGCAGTAGTTTCAGATCTCTCAGTCTGACTAGCCATCACTGAGTTAGGAAAACTGCTGGAAGGATTTTGTGAGCCAGTAGAGCCTATAAAGTCATCCCAAGCATTAATTGAATCAGTAACTTCATCAGTAGAGACGGTATTTGTTGTCTTGTTATTACTTCCTGGCCACAGGTTATCTTGCATCCAATCAAAATTCTTTGTAGATGAACTATGATTACCCTCCGTTGTTTTCGTATCATTAAGATTAGCAGTCACTTTAGCTTCCCCAGTCGGGCTGGTAGTTATCTTTGAGTTTGAAACACTACTGGAGGGATCTTGTGTACTGACCGAGCCAGTAAAGTCATCCCAAACATCCAATGTGTCAGCTGCTTCGTCAGTAATCCCATTATCTGTCGTCTTGTTTTGGCTTTCTTGCACCTGGTCAGCTTGCATCCAGTCTGAATTTCTAGTAGAGCTGCTAGTGCTCTCCGCCATTTTTGCATAATTTAGATCAAACATAAATTCAGGTTTCCCGGTCTGACTGGTTACCTCGGAAGTTCCTCGCATATCAGCCTGAAACCCATCATCTTCCATAGACGCCGAAGGGTTCAAACTGTCATTCTTCTTTGCAACAAGAGAAGCACTCCCAGATCCAAACACCCCATCCAGATCAACATCAGAATGATCAAATGATTTGGACTCTTTATGAACGGACTCAGAACTTGCAGACTGGAAGTCTGCCTCCCAACCAGAAAAGGAATTGCCACTCTGACCTTCTGAAGGCCCTGTGGTTTTTTCAGGAAACCGGGCATTCTGAAACAAACTAAGGTCTTCGTTGGTTTGGAGAGGCTTATCTGTGGCGCTATCCACTGGCTTCTTTGAAGCCAATTGATCTTCAAATGCATCAGAAGCAGATTTCCTCCGAGCGAAAAAACTATCAAGGTCAACTGCAGCCAAATTTAATGAACCTTTGCCCTGGAATGCTGCCTCATCTGAGTAACTGGTTTGAGGTCCATCTAACTCAGAAGGCCGTAAAATTTCCAAATCTAACAGTTCAAATAAGGGAATCTCTTCTTTTGATGCATTCCTCGCTCTGCTTGAATCATTCCGTTTATTAATTGGTCCCACCATTTCCTGCAACAAAATGTGTCAAGTACACACGGCAATTTTTACAATCAAAATTGATCAGAATTAAAAAGCTGGATAACAGGTCCACATGAAAATTGCAAATCTCTCACTAGGGAAAGGGAATTTATCATATATCAACAAGCTAACCATCACCAACATTAACGTAAGCAGTTAATGATAGGTTGGACAGAAGAACTGAATTCAGAACAGAGCTTACCAAGTAAGAAACAAGGTAAAAGTCATGTTAGAGGGGGGAAAAAAAGACAAGAGGAAGATAACATTAAGTTTACCGATCCATCTAATTGAAGGGAGTCTAGTAAGAAGCGATATCCAACAGTATCCTTGAACTTGATAGGATCAGGAGGCAAATCCTTCTGGGGATTTGTGCCGCAGAAAACGCAGATAGATGACTGCACCCCTCGGAGGAGTTTGCCCTTGCAGTGCTTGCAGCGAAGATAGGGAGGCGAGGGATCGAGCCCTGCTATTGTTTCTGCAACTGATGGTAGCTTAGGAAGCGTAAAAGGGTCCTCTTTCTCGGGCTCGTACCAAGGTAAATTGACCTCTTTGCGAAGCAGCAATTGTAACTCTTTAATCTGATCTAGTGGAATCTCAAACGCCATTGTTAAGGCTTTGGATTTCGATTTTGCTCTCGCTCGCTCTCCCTCACTGTTGAACAACGAATTAGATTCACTTGTCAGCACATCGCCCTAGAGCTCAGAGGAAAATGCATCAGGCGATCTCAAACGACGCCGGACGTCTCAGAGGGAAGGGCATCCGTAAACGGCAACAAAAGCTGCGGCGTTTTTGGCTGGGAAAAACTTTTTTTTTTTTGGGTGTCTTGGGGAGGGATTGGTGGGCAGAGCTGGCGAAGATGGCTGATCGAAACTTAACACCTGAGGCCCAAAATCTCCTTGATCTCCTTTATTGTTTGTTTGGTCAACATGGTTATTTATCCACATTTTGCACTCAAAACCTCTGGGAAGCTAATATGATCAAATTTGCAAACTCTGGCAAGCGCTAACCCAAACAATTTTTAATCTTAGTTTTAATTTCAACATTTTTTATGGTTAATTTTTTATCATATGTAATTAATGCGGTCAACATATATGCAATGTAACATTAAATTTATAACAATTTTTTGTCTGAAGACTGACATTTTAAACATCACACAAAACAAATGAAGTACATGTAATCTAATTATAACTAAATATTTCATCTTGTTCATATGATAAATAAAAATTTTTGTCAGCACACTACTCACCATGTTCGGAGGATGGATAAAAGAGAAGCAGAAGGCTTAGGATATTCATCAACGCGCTGGTATATCTGGCAGAGGCTAGGAAGGTGTAATTCAGGGATGAAGATGTGTGAGGAAAGCCAAGAATTAGTAAGAAGCAAGGTATTTATAAAAAGCGAATGGGTTGGTTGGCTCTATTTTTTTTTTTTTCAGCGCCCCCCGGGGGGAGGGAGGATTTTGCAATGGCTCCTTTTTTTTTTTTTAATATTTATTCCATATTTATGACTTGACTTTTGGATACTTCTTTTTTTATTCATGAATTTATAGTTCAAGAAATATGTTTTTTTATTTCCTCTGTGTTCATCCCCAAAGCATTTTCCCATCTCTGTTCCGAGGAAGTTCCTCTCTCTTGCTATCCCAAAGCAGAGAGCATTAGTAAGACTACCATGTGAATGTTTATGCATAAAATTTGTTCTTAGTCAACTTGGAGAGCTCACTTTTAATCACATACCAGGGCATGCTTTATAAACTAATCGGGATATTATGAGGAGAGTGTTTCGTGAAATTTATAAATTGCCCTGGCATTCCTGTCAATTAATCACTGATGATGCTTGCATACAAATTTATCCATAAGGTTAAAATATTATCAATAAATCGAACTTGATCAAGAAATTGACTGATTGGTATAAAATGTCACAGAATTCCACAGTAGAAGGTTAGATAGGTTCGTGGGTTTCACATACGCATAAAATATGGCTTGCAACGTCATCAATATAATAAAAATAGTCGTGCCCAATCGAAATGTCTCAATTCTCAGTATCAGTTAATTAACTCGTGTGCTTATGAGCTTTGAGGAAAGGGACTCTTGACAAGGCTGGCCAGGAAGCGGGAAATCCCGGCACTAAGGTGAACCGTCGTCAACTCTAGGCTTTTGTGCCCTTTCCATGGTTGTCTCCCTTGGCAGGCCATGCAGAGAGGTTAGTGATGAAATACAAGGGAAGATATGGATCACATGACATCCTAATTGGAGTTCCTCATCAAGAAAGCCACAATGTATCCCAATAAACCACCGGCCACAACCTGTACAGAAGGATATTTAAGTCACTGAAACCAAGATACTAAATTAAAATACTGCAGCTTATTTCAGTTTTGATTTGTGAAAATGCAAGGCTGGGTTTATCATTCATTTTCCTTCTATATCAAAGGACGACAACACCAAAACTCATGAGATAAAAATAGGTTCAGGTGGGTACTCTCATTGAGTATAACTTGTGCAGCTGTATTTTAAATGCCTCAACAGCTATAACATGATAAATCCTTAAGAAAAGTAAAGGTAAGGAATCAATGAAATAATAACAAAAGGAACAAGAACAACGGACCTGAAACGGAGTGTGACCGAGTGAATCACGCAGAGGTCTGGCGTTGGACAAAGGATGTTCGGGGGGTAGTTCACACACAATTTGATTTAGCAACTGCAGTGAACATAGACGTTACCATGATCAAAAGCAACTTATAAAGTCTAGCTCTGCATCAAGTAACCTATAAGAGGACTTACTTCAGCCTGCCTGCCAGCATGAAGTCTAACTCCTGAAGCATCGTACATAACCTATAAACATTAACAAAAGTGAGTTATCCCACTTCCCTGAAGTGAGCACACAACAAATCAACGAATGCAATGGAGCAAAATCTGCGAAATTACTTGCCCAGTTATGGAAAGAGGTTAAGAAAATATGAATAGAAGAGAATACATATGAATACAATCATGGTGAAGTACTGACATTATATCTTTGATCACAACTGATGATCAGGAAAAAAAAAAAATAATTGAAGTACTTACAATACATGCCAAGACAACGGCAATAGCAAAAACGGGTGACCCTGTTCCTTCTTGGATGCCTATTGTCGCTGCTAGAGCTGATACAGTAGCAGAATGTGATGAAGGCATCCCACCAGAATCAAGCATCCTTTTAGAATCCCATTTCCGTTCCTTGTACCTGAGTACCTAAGAGCAAGATTTCAGTGGTTTGAGTTCATACTATATTTCTAGTCTTAAGGGGTCAGCACGACAAATTTGCTCTTGTTTAGAAAGCATGATGCGATAATAGGTACTTAATATCACACCCATGAAACTCAACTTCCTATGCCAGAAACCGCTTATATACACCTATCTGTATGAAAATAAACACACATCACAAACACACATAAACAATTTGTACTGCACATTTACAGTTCTTGAAGCATGCAATAGCTTTTATGGCTATAGACGTCAGATTTTCGCTCAAAACCAAAAGCCAAAATGAAGTTTGAAGATGTTAACAAGAATTGAGGTAAGGTCTCGTCATAACTTAAAAGCAATTCATTCATTAAATGTCAAAAGGCCTTTTTCTTTCCTTTCTAAGAATTAAACTATATAACTGCATATCAATTCAGAGTCACATCATTTCTACAGGCATACAAAATGGGACGGCCTCGTACTCTCATTTGCCAGTACATATCGGACACAAATTGCTAGAAGCAGCCTCCCTTCTCTCCCTATTGTTCCTTCAAGGCAAGAACCATAAAAGATAACACATGCCATGCATGGTATTTGAGAGGAAATGAACGCTTGTTAGTACTTCCGCTCACCGAGAAAGACAGGTAATCGCTCAAGCCACCTTTACAAACGCTTTGATCCAACTGACGAGAGAATTAATAACTTTCCGTTGGGGTAGGAAGAATATTAAGCTCCAGTTAAAAGTCACTTTTGTAAGATTCAGCATTATAAATTCATCAGTCAATAAGGCAATCAAACAAAGAGATCAAAACTAAACTGGGCAAGGTACGCAAAATGGCAGCATCTTCGCAAATCACGAGAAAAAAGATGAAAAGAAAGAAGCATATATAAGACGCACCAGGTGGTGAAGATCTTGAGAAACTGGGCGAGAGCGAACGCCATAAATGCCGACAAAATTGGAAGGTTGAATGGAAGAAAAAATGCGGGGGTTGAGGAAGATGGCGTTGTCCCTGCGACGGCTGTGACGTCCGCCATAATGATCACTTTGTTCATGTACCGATGGAATTAGCCGCGGAACCAACCTCCGTTTTCCTAGAAATTTTCTCTCCTGCACTAAAACTAACAGTGCTGAGCAATAGAGATGACCCAGTCTTGAGCAGGGACAAAGCCGATACATGCAGTGGTCAGCAAAGAACAAAATTTATGGGTCATCCCTTGGAAAATCTGTATGCTTCACGACGTCCACGTCACTATCCCAATTCTCCCTCAAATACACTTTTTAACATTTATTGAAGATGAACAGTCGAAGGAACCATTATAGACCGTCCGCCCATGCACAAAGGGAAGTCATTCGCCAATTGGATATTAGTGAAAACTATAATGAGATAACAAATTTAAATTTTTTGTAATATTATAAAGAATTAATTTTTCTTTGCCATGAATTAGTGGAAACACGCTTTTTTTAAATAATGTTATCACATAGTTTTCTTGAATTGCAAATAGTAATCTTTAAGGTTGTTATTTGTTTTTTTTTTCAATCACCCTTCAGAAAAGACAAATTTATTTACTAGTGAGTAACGCCACTTGCTAGTCGGAGATAGTTTTTCTCCCCCTTTTGTGAAGTGGTAGATTAGTTTGTTTGTGTGTGTTTTTTAAGTAAAGGCAGATTAGTTTGTTTCTCAGTAAAGCCAGTGAAGCGGTGCATTAAAAGGATAAATATTAGAAGCTAATGTTTGAATAACCACAGACGAATTATTAGCCCAAGCAGTTTGTTGAATACTCTCTAATTTTTTTTTTTATAAGATACAACTGAAAGAAATTTTTTAGCATAAATATTAGAGGTAATTATTCATTTTTTTATTATTATCAACAAAACAAACAACCACCTTTATTTATTAAATGCGCAACCACTACATCAGACAACAAATACGAACATTTTAGGAAAAAAAGGAAATACTATGTCGAAAATAAGGTTCAATAAACTAAAGCAAGGGAATATAGCTTAACAGAACCTGCTGGGCTTTAAATAGATTCCAATAGTAATACATGCTTGGTCAAAAACAAAAGGATAGCGCAGCCCAAAAATAATAAAAAACTGTTTCCTGACTTCACGAGTTTTTTTTCCCCCCAGAAACAATGAAATTTTTTGTTTATTAATGTGTTTATTATGCTCTTTTTTTGCATATCAGGGGTGAAAGCCCAAAAACAATGGCACTGAATCAACTTTAAGAGGATTAATTCCCATACACTCTCTATCAAGCAAAACCTCTGAAGACAATTGAATATGAATCAAAAAGGAAAAAAAATACAAATAGTTCCTTTTTTCCTAAAGCATCAAGGTGATTTTGCTTTTTTTAAATAACTTGTAGGTCTATCTCTCAGACTAGCCTCGTTAAACTCCAGATCTTTAAAAAAAAAAAAAATCAGACCACCAAAATTAACTAATTAACTAATGCCTGGTTCCTAAAGCTTAATTTTTATAATTATATATAATCAGTCCTTCTAATTTGATAATATACAATCATAAATACATGTGACCTAATCATTAATGGAACAATGACAATATTTTTATAAATTATTTAAAAAATTGCCAGTTGATGAAATTTAATAAAAATGCAAGTGTGCATAAAATTTTAGGGACTTGATGAATCTAAATTACATTTGAGAGGTCAAAGTAATAATTGAGACAAAGTTGAGGGCAAAAATTTTATTTATCTCTGATTCCCGTAAAGAAAACGTGCCCCCCCCCATCGAAAATTTGAAATTCTGACTTAAACGGTCCGAAATTTTGAACTAAAAGGCGTATAGACCGTTTATCTTAACAATTCTCCACCGTGCGATCAAAGAATCTTGCCCTCTGCTACTCTACTTCACCCCGATTGTCTCTCACATTCCTATTTCTCAGTAGATCTGTGCATTTCGATAAAGTTTAGCGTTCGCTCTGAATATTGTCTTACCCTCCCTTTCGCGTTGCTTCAGCAGATTTCGATTGGTAGGTTTTCTCTGAACTAATTGGAGTATTTCACAATGCCATTCATATCGGAGGCTGCTAGCGCCATTAAGAGCAGGTTCGGGTTCCAGGATCATTCCTTCGACTCTATTTCGCTGGTTCAAAGAACTCCAGATCTTCTGAAATCTACTGCAAAAGAGAGTATTGTACACAGCTCTGCAGTTCGAAGTTTTAACGACTTGGATGAAGATGGAAGTGGGGCCTGTAGCGCCGTATCGTCAAGTCAAAGCTTCGAATTCTGCGAGGATCCTTCTTTCTGGAAGGATCACAACGTGCAGGTGGAGAGAGGATTTGTTGTTTGCATTTTAAGTCCCTGCTCCATTTACGATTATAGAACTAAAGTATTTGGGATTATTCATATCAAGTAACCACGTCACTTTTGAACTGTTCGTTTATGTAGAGTTCTGCATCCATGTTATATTTATTTGGCGGCGTATAAATAGTTAACTCAAAGTTTTATAATGTTCAGGGGTAATTTTTTTTTTTTCACTGATTGTCAGCAAGAATTTCTCTCTTGTTATAGAAACCCTTGAACTAGGCAGGACATTTGCTTATTAAAATTTATAGAAGTCGATGGACTGCGTTATGTCTTATACTGATCGTGGTTTATTTGTAACTTGATGTAAGATAATCAACTTCACATCGGTTCACTTCTGTGTGCTTAGGTTATTATCAGAATCCGCCCCCTTAGCAATACCGAACTCTCATTGCAAGGGTACAACAAATGCATTAGGCAAGAGAGTTCTCAGGCAATTACTTGGACTGGGCATCCTGAGTCTCGATTTACCTTTGATCTTGTTGCAGATGAGAACGTTAGCCAGGTACGTTGTTGATTGATTCCTTTTATCACAGTTCAGCCTTTTTCTTTTTCTTCTCTAGTTTCAAAACTCGTAATCCTACACCATTATTGTAACAGGAGAAGCTTTTTAAAGTTGCTGGTTTGCCGATGGTGGAAAATTGTATGGGAGGCTACAACAGCTGCATGTTTGCTTATGGCCAAGTGAGTCTTTGTTTAACTATTCTATTTGCTATCTCTGTCATATTAAACAAATTAACATTTTTTTTTCCTCCAGGAATACTTTCTTGTTCAATCAAGTGCAAGTCTGCACAGAAAATGATAGGAAACTTTATTATTTGTCTTATATTCTGAACTTCTAGAGTTTACTATTTATAATCCCCAATCATGAAAGGGACTAAGACTTCCGTGATTTGATTTGTTGATCATTTGACATGATTTTGGTTATATTATTGTGAATTAGATTTAGATGATTACCTTTTCTTTTCCTAGACTGGAAGTGGGAAGACTCACACCATGCTTGGAGACATTGAGGGTGGTACTCGAAGACACAGTGTTAACTGCGGGATGACACCACGAGTTTTTGAGCACTTATTTTCTAGCATTCAGAAGGTATTCTTCTAAAATGCAGATGCCCCAGGCATTCCGGAATTGTTTTTGATCTAATTTTCAAACATAACCCGCATAAGTAAGCTAATCACTCTGATGCAATAGGAGAAAGAGGCGAGGAGAGATGAGAAGTTAAAATTTACATGCAAATGTTCCTTCTTGGAGATATACAATGAACAGATCCTTGATCTTCTGGAACCATCATCGAACAATTTGCAGGTATGGGAAGCTATTTTGATACTTAATTTAGTTATTTCTTCCAATTTATGATCACCTCACTTTGTTGATATCCATCCTCCTTTCCGAATACTATATATCAGCAATAAGATTGCTTCATCTGCCTTTGAAAGTTCCCTTATTAATCTGACATTGAAAATTCTCGTTCTAAATTATGGGAATGATCTGTATAAATTACTTCGCGTTTCTAAGGAGGAGGAATTTATAATGTATCTCTTGAACTTCTTTTTAAAGAACTTTCTGTTTTATTTTGGCTGATCATATTGCAGATGAGAGAAGACAGTAAGAAAGGAGTTTATGTTGAAAATCTCAAGGAAGTGGAGGTTGCAAGTGCTCGAGATGTTATTCAACAACTTATCCAGGTATGTGATACCTTCGTCTTCATTTTCGCTTTTGAGATTTTTCTTTCTTTCTAGATGGCTTAAACGTCAACAGCATTGATGTTGTCGTTTCAATAATTTTTATAGGGTTCTGCAAACAGAAAGGTTGCTGCCACTAATATGAATCGTGCTAGCAGTCGTTCTCATAGTGTGTTTACTTGCATCATTGAAAGTAAGGTGAGAGATGTTAATGCTTCCTTAGTCATTTTGTGTAAATTTAATGACGTTTTCTTCTGCTTTCCAAGTTCTATTTTTGATAAGCAACTAATATAACTACTTGATACTAGTGGGAATCTCAAGGTGTGAATCACCACCGGTTTGCTCGACTCAATCTTGTAGATTTGGCTGGATCAGAGAGGTAAATGGATTTCCATAGTGTGTATATGCGTTTGTACATGTTAGGTGGGCGAACAATTTAGATGTATCTTTACCTCAAAATTGAAAATATGCCATCAGACTAACATGTACCATTTAATAATTTAATAATAGGCAAAAGAGCTCTGGTGCAGAAGGCGAACGTCTCAAGGAAGCTACTAATATCAATAAGTCTCTTTCAACACTGGGGTTGGTAACCTAGCAATGATCTTGAATTCCTGTTTACCAATATAAGAATGTTTACTAGGCATTTCAGCTGTGGGGTTACCTCCCAATAAAATTAACCTGACGGTGATATATCTTTGCAGCCTTGTAATTATGAACCTAGTAAGTATATCCAATGGGAAGTCACTCCATGTTCCTTACCGTGATTCAAAGCTCACGTTTCTGCTTCAGGTATGTTTGTGATTTAGAACCAAGTTGATTATTAGGTTGTCGAAATTGAAGTTCAAACTTCAAAACCATATTGCAGTCTCCAATATTGGCGGGTCATAATTGAATAGATAGAATTATAAAGGTCAAAAGCACAATATTTGTTTTCAAATGGATTACCAAATCCTTTAACAAGTGCACTTCTTAATTCTTTCCCAGTATAGAAAGAAAATTCAGTAATTAAAGAATGACCACATCTGTAATGTAATTACTAGTTCTTTGGAAGACTTTGTAATTGGAATTTTCTTTTGCAATGGCGTGGCATTGTTTAAAAAACAAACAAACCCCTGTATTGTCAGCAAAGGAACTGTTATTTCAACTATATGAAAGCAAAGACTTTGTAATGCATGCAAATTAAGAAGCACATGAAGACAGAGGTGGGGGTTTCTTTGGTTGATCACTTTGCCAAGCTAGCAATTGTTGATTGAATTTCAAAAGTTAGCTTGAAAGTTGAAACACCAAAAGGTTGAAGCACTTTAAATTGCAATCTATGGGACATTTCCAGTATCTAATTTTTTGTGAGCCTACATCTCTAAGTGGATTTGTCTTGGAATCTTGGACGATATGAGCAAGGCAGTATATGGAGATGTTCGTGGTTCAAGCCCTAATAATATTTTGAAACCTCTTGATAAGGTTTAGCATTAGAAAGATGGATTTCTTATGCTGATTTTTTAACACCATTTGAGTTACTTCATCCTAGTTATATAGATAAATAAGGCGAAGCAAATTATCAAGTTGCTTAATCAGTTTTATGCCTCTTCCTTTCAGGATTCTCTCGGAGGGAATTCCAAAACTACAATAATAGCAAATATTAGCCCCTCCAGTTGGTTAGTGAACTTCTACTCTTGTTCAAAATATTTTTACTCAAGAATTTTCATTTTTTTCTCCTTCAGTAAAGTAGCTTCCAGTAGCAAAAAATACGTGAATGTCGACCTTGATTTAGATCCTTTTCTTTATCATTCAATTTTACAAGTTCCCTTGACATATATGGCTTTTCTTGCAGTTGTTCGTTGGAAACATTAAGCACACTAAAGTTTGCTCAGCGCGCTAAATTTATTAAGAATAATGTATGTCTTAAAATTATCTTCTTACTTCTTCATTTATGGCAGCCACAATTAACAGGCTGTTATTAGCTGATTACGATATGCTAGTACTAAGAACTAGACCCTGTTATACTTAATTGTTTTAATTATATGCTATTGTGGGAAAAGCTGATATACTAAGAGGTTACTAGCTATGGTAGAGTAATCCTGACACCTGGGTCCTTTTAATGACAGTAAGATTCTCATGCTATTGCAATAGTTTCTGCCTAACTATTCTTATTTTTCCTTCAGGCCATTGTAAATGAGGATGCATCTGGAGATGTTATTGCCATGAGAATGCAAATTCAACAACTAAAGGTACCTGGACAAATTCTTTTGCTGCATGCGAAATGAGTTCTGTTCCTTCTGCTTTTGAGTGTTGGTTGTGTATGTGTAAGTAATTTGGTTCAAAGAAGAGCTTACTAAACATATATTAATGCATTGTGTGCACAAGAGGGACAATGTTATAGAATTGGCAATAAACATTCTGACCATAAATATAGAGCAATGTTGATTTATTTGATGAAATGTGTTATTGCATGGAGAATCTATCAAATCAATTATCTTTACACATTTTTAATGGGTTTCAGAAAGAAGTATCCCGTTTACGAGGTCTGGTTGGTGGAGGAGAAGCTCAGGATAATGACATTTCGGTCATTAACTTTCCAGGATCTCCAGGATCCTTCAAATGGGAGGGAAACCATGGATTATTTAGCCCATTAACCTCCAGTAAAAAGATATCTCAGGTAGATTCTTATTTCTGTGCTATCTAAGAAATCATCCGGTTTATCATTCTTTTCTTTACTCTGATGAGATTCTTTTTTTTTTTTTTGTCTCTTTCAGAAAAAAGACTATGAAGTTGCACTCGTTGGGGCCTTTAGGAGGGAGAAGGACAAAGAGATGGCATTGCAGGCACTAAGAGCTGAAAATCAAGCAGCCATGCAACTTGTATGTGCAAAAAAGCAGTATATTAAGGGTTTGCTATATCAGTTTTCTGTCTGATTAGGATGGAAGTGGAAAAACAAATAGATCAGCTTCTGCACTGCATGAAGCAATGATCTTGGAAAGTTTTTTATATTTATTATCAGTTTATGTTGCTCTATGGTAATGCTTTTGTATGGTTTTTGAGTGAGCAACATGTTTAGTTGCAATACTCATGGTTCTTGTTCATCGATGGTGTAATTCTATGGAAATTACATGGTTGTGAATTTGATGAATTAGGCCAAACAAAGGGAAGATGAGATTCAAGGTCTCAAGATGAGGCTTCGTTTTCGAGAAGCTGGAATAAAGAGACTAGAAGCGATTGCTTCTGGAAAGATCTCTGCTGAGGCACACTTGCTGAAAGAGAAAGAGGAGCACTTGAAAGAAATTGAGGTCTTGCGAGCACAGGTGGATCGAAACCAAGAAGTGACTAGATTTGCAATGGAAAATTTGCGATTAAAAGAAGAAATTAGAAGGCATGTCTTTATTTTGGACATTATGAATCCTCTATTTCGTTATTTTTTTCTTGTGAAACAAAGTAAGTTCTTATTAATTATTGTACCAAAATCGATCTTAAATAAAGAATATAGTTGCTATGCGTACATTGCTTGTTATCTATGCCATGGTGCAAAATGTGAAGAGATCAATTATTGATAACTTTTTCTGATCTGAAGTTGTTCTCTGTATGTTTTTCTGCTAAGTGTCTACATGTCTCTGCTGCATAGGTTGAAATCATTTTATGAAGAGGGTGAAAGGGAAGTAATGAATGAACAGATCATGGTACTGGAAAACAAGGTGTGGATAAATTTATTTGTAGTCCTCAAATTTCACTTGAAGTTCTCATTCAAGCTCTCCTCGGTGCTGATTCTGTTTGCCACTCTGTGCAGTTGCTAGAAGCACTAGATTGGAAACTAATGCACGAAGCTGACATGGTAGTGGTTCATATTTTCATCTCTTTTACATGTCTAGAAGTGGTTGGTACTCTCTTTTTGACCTGCTCGAATATTGCCAATGCTGTAGAAAACAAATTCTGACTCGGTGATGGAAGAGGCACATGGTGATGAGAATCTTACTTCCAAAGAGGTAAAGATAGAGTCTTCCTTAGTTGTGTTGTCAGCATGTATGGGTCATTAATTAAAATTGATTTAGATTATCTGAGCTAGAATTAGATCTGGGTTAGTCCATTTTTTAGCTGAATCAATTTCTTGTATAACCTGCATATTTTTGGTGGCATTGTAACCTACTCTTTTAAGTTCAGTATCTTCTACCCTTCAGTTTTTTAACTGCCTTTTCGAAATCATTTTTATGTCTGACTAATTTATTTCTTGCTAATATTTGACCAAAGGAGTTAGGACCAAAATCACCTTTGCAGTCTTCTACTCGTGAGGAAAATGAGTTTCTCAAAATGCAGGTCTAGATAAATTTCATTTATGATTTATTTTGAATTTCATTTTCTTTATTGGTCAAACTGTTACTGAAGTCTAACGTTATATCAATTTATCAATGGCAGGCTATCCAAAGGCAAGAAGAAATGGACTCAGTGTGCAAGAAGTTAGAAGTTTGCCTTGAAGAGAAAGCAAAGTTGGAAAGGTGCTTACGCTCTTTCCCAGTCCCCCTTTCCCCTCGCACTCTATTTCTCATTTTTACTTTCCTTATGCGGCGACCCGACAATGGCTTTGGTTTTGACTGAGAGTTACTCTTGAAATAATACTTTCTTGACGTTGCTCTTTTTCTTGATTGTTTGCCTTGAAGATCCAATGTTTCTAATTTCTGCATTAATTATTATCTTGTAGGCAAGTGGATGATTTGGCAACAAAACTTGAACAAGAGAAACTCCAAACCATGGAAGAGGGAAACCGGGAAATGGACCTTCCCCCATCACCAAGCAATATGTCCATCATTAGCATCAATGATCAATTGGAATTGAAAGCAATGGTAGATGCTATTGCTGCTGCTAGTCAAAGAGAGGCAGAGGCTCATGAGACAGCAATTATTTTATCAAAGGAGAATGATGAGCTCAAGATGAAGCTTAAAATTTTGATCGAGGATAACAGCAAGCTAATTGAATTGTATGAACAGGCTGCTGCTGAAAATAATAACATAATTGTTAATAAAGCTGAGGATGCTCAAGAAGATGCTGCCCAGGTTAATGGCGGCTGTTCTCCTGAAGGAGCAAGAGAAGAGGACACTGAGCCTGAGATGAAAAGAGCAATTGAGAATCTGCAGCACCAAGTACTCGAAATGAATGAAGAAAATGAAAAGTTGATGAGCTTGTACGAAAGAGCCATGCAAGAGAGGGACGATCTTAAAAGAATCCTTTCATCTTGTGTCCATGAAAGAGATGAATCCAGAAGGGAAATGGAATGCCCAGAAAAGCTGGTTGAAGTCGATGAGGGAGAAAAAGAATCGGGTATGGAAACTGGTTTCCGGGGAATGCAGGGTGGGATTGACTGTAAAGGCTTGGTTACTTTGTCTGGTTCTAATTTGTGTATAGAGCGTGATGACCACAAGGGGCAAAGTCAGATCAGTGCCCAGCAAAATAACTATCGCGAATCAGATGAACTTCCTGGCCACGTCAAAGAAAGAGTTTTACTGGAGGAGAGTGCTTTAATGAAGGAATCTCGAGTGAATCATGAGGCCGATGTTCCTGTCTGCTCTGACATGGATATCGAAGTACTGACTGCGGAAGAGCTATCACAGGAATTAAATTATGCTAGAAAGAAACTTGAAAGAGTGGAAGAACAGATTTCAGATGTTGTCAGAACTCTGGCAGCGCTAGGCAGTGCTGAAAAGGCCACGATCGAGGTGGATAAGCTCTTCAAAGAAATTGAAGTTATAGAAAACGACATCCATATTAAACATCAGCAGATAGAATCCTTAAAACTCTTGCTATCAGAAGCACAAGAAAGACGGACTCTAGTTGATAAGAAGTTTTCTGCAGTTAAATATTCATTGTCAAACTTTGTCTCATCGTTTTCTTATTTTGAGCAACGAGAAGTACAAGCAAGGGCCGTTGTATGTGAATTGACGAGATGTCTTGACGAAAAGAGAGAGGAATTGGCTTCTCTTCAGGCATGCAAGCTTGGGGTAGAGAATGCCAAAAAGAAAAACCAAGAATCTGAAGCTGAACTGGTGGCAAACCTTGCATTTACCAAATCCCAATTGGAGGAAGAGAACCGCAAGCGGGAGAGTGAAAAGGTTCTCTTTGCGATTGATAACATTCAGAACATGGACTCTTCACAGAAAAACTGGCATCTGATTGGTAAAGCTACTGACTTACTGAGGTCAGAGGAAGAAACAACCAAGCTGCAAGCAGCGACGAAGCTGTCTCAGGAAAAGCTTGGCATCACAAGAAAGGAACTAGGAAATCTAAATAAAAAGCACGCAACCTTGGAGGGGCAGATACAAGCTGTTCAAATGGAAATACAGGAAGTTTTGAGGAAAGCAGAGGAAAAGGAGCTAGCACTTCAGCGAGTGATGAATGAAAAGGAGATGCTCTTGGAATTTAGAAACAATGGGATGACGGAAATAGAGTCCATGATCATTGAGTTGCAGGAATATGTGTTTAAATCAGATTTGAAGCAGGCTGAGATAAAGATCCTGGAGGAAGAATTACAGATGGGGTCCAGAAGAATCGAGGAGTTACAGACAGCTAGAGTCATGGCTGCTAGTGAGAAAGCCAATTTGCTGGCCTCAACATCTAATTCATGCTTGTTTGAAAAGCTAGAGGAAGAAATGCAAAATGTAAGGGCGTCTGTCCTGGAGACAAAGTTGTTGCTGGAAGAAGGCAGTTCACATGCTGCCTAATGCGTCTAACTGTATGACTGTTCCTTATCCTCCACTTAATTCACAACATGTTCTGATGTACCTCCGGTATTATGCCTAGGGTCGCATTGACCCTTTCATTAATTTATGCAACTGTAAACTAACCAAACTGCTGTTGGTTCAATGTAATTAATCCCTTCTACGTTTTTTTGAGTTGAAAGAATATATCGATCAAAGTATTTACAGACAGTAATTACAAACTTCTAAGCAGAGTCAGCAATAGAATCTAAGACACCTCTCGCATTGTAGGTGTGGTTAACAAAAGAAATAACGGTAATGATCATATCCTCAGGAGACATAGCGTAACTAGCAAAAATGCCTTTGTTCCTATTGTCCCAAAGCTTCCAACAGAGGGTGCCGAAGATCAGTCTCCTGTGGGGGCCCATGCATCTAGGATTGAGATTCCAGAGCAACCAATCCTTGAGGGGTTTAGCAAAAAATTCTTGTATCTTACAGAGAGGGATGAACTTTATCCAGCAGTTATAGGCCGAGGGGCAAAATCGGAGGATGTGATCAAGGTCTTCAACAGATGCATGACAGATCTCACAAACTGCTGTCTCAGCAATGCCTCTTCTAACTCTTTCAGCATTTGTGAGGAGTCTGTTTTTTGTGGCTAGCCAGAGAGAAGTGCGAACTCTTTGGATCCCAGGCCACTTCCAAATCCATTGCCAACTTTTGTCCTGCATTTCCTTGTCAAATTGCTGAATATCATGATAGGCTGAAGCGACGGAAAAAAGCGCCATTAGAAGTAAGGTTCCAGCAGCATGAATCTGTGTTCGTTGACTCATTGGGGGGCGGTATCATAGCAATTTGCAATTGAGTCATTCTACGTTTTGTGCAACGAGATGTATAGAGTACTGAGGTTCATTTCAGATTTTCAGGCCCCCACTCTGCCCTTTCAATGTGGCACTCGCTGGCTGAGTTTGAGAGAACAGAAGTGAAAACCAGATAGAGGAGACAATGAGATCTAACATGAAGATCTCATTGCTGGGGCCAGGGCTCTCAGAGATGGGGTTAGCTAATCGGTTCCTAATGTTTGGAAAAGGTTTACGATCACGCTCAAAAGTTATCACATCGTGCGTTTTCTTCTTATTCTCTAAAAACAAAAAAAAAAAAGGAAAAAAAAATTCACGTGCGAGCGCACACAGAGGAAAGGAGAGATAGCCTTGTTAACTTCATTTTTTTTTTAACCATGGTTGTTGACTTCATCATTGGATGAACGAGTGAAGAAAGAAATTATTGAATTCTGAACCGAAAATGAAAAAAAATTGCGTGGAGACAAACGTCACTAGAGGGAAAACCTTTTATCAATTAAATATTCAACAACAATAAATTGAAATAAATTTAAACTTTTAATATTGTTTAGAAATTATTTACTTTTTTGGTCAAATTATTATTTACTTTTTAAGCCTTGTATATCTGGCTCCTTCAGCGAATAATGTTTTTATAAATAGCAATAAAAAGGTCTACATAGCTTCTGGCAAAGAGGGGAACCAAAAAAGCCAGGAAGGCGTTTAGGACTTTAGTAATCCTTGTCGAATATACGAGGATTTTGTCACGCTCTCACCGTATTTTCCTCCATAACATTGCAACCTCCACCTCTCATAAAACCAGTTATTTTCTTTGTCGTTCCCTTTCCCTTACCTCCTTAATCCTAAATTAACTAAATCCATACCCTCTAAATACTTGATTTTCAATGCTACCTCCTTCGCATTTTCTTGCTAATGGTATTTCTCGGGAAAATTCTCGGTTTCAAGCCGAGCGGAGAAATGAATCACCAAAATTCCCGAATTTTACCATTCATCATAAAAACACAACCTCTCCTCCAATTCCTTCTCTAGTTTTCCGTCCTTCGTATTTGCTTTTCCGACTATCATTTGGATTTGGATAGGGATTATAATCAAAAGTTGATGAATCCCCCGCATTCCCTGCCGGGTAAAACCCACGGGCCGGTCATGAACAATGAGCTGCGAGGAAGGCGTGGGGCCGGCGAGGTTGCCGGGGGTACGGCGGCGGAATGCACGGCGATATTTTGCTGCTTGCCATGCACGGTGATGAATATCGTGGCGTTAGTGGTGTACAAGGTGCCGGTAGGACTCTGCCGGAAGGCAATCCACACGTACAAAGGGAAAACGCAACCGCAGAAGCTGAAGAAGGACAAGGACGTGTTGTTGAATGAGAGGAGTGGGGCCAAGTGTAGGCCCATTTACTACGTGGAGACCACGCTGGAGGAGCACCTGGCATCGGAGATGGCGAAGGAAAAGCTGAAGGAGGGGTCAGAAATCAGGGAGATGGATGCCGAAACGTGGTCACCGTTCGACGGAACGGGGTTTTGGAGGAGTCACTCCCAAAAGGTTCAGTCCTGAAACCGTTAGGGAGCAAAACGGGACTCGAGCCGATTGGATCTGAGCCGAGTCTTTGATCAAGCTCAGCTCCTTCTTTAGTAGTTTTATGTATATTTTGTTTTTCATAAAACCGTGTTTGACTATAAATCGATTTCCTAAATTGTGCTCTTTATTCTACTTTCAAGAATGATAACCAGTGCATGCTAAAATACCACATTATATTTGACAAAAAAATTCATAATAAAATCAAATGACATATTCGCGTGAAGATATATTGCCTGCGTTTTTCAATTTGACAAGTAAAAATAGAAGTGGGACGCAGTCATATTCCAAGAATCAATTAAATTACGGCGGTACTAGTAGATTTTAATAAGCTGAGGTGGCCTTACCTGAATTACTGAAATGGTAATTTAATGATGAGATATTTCTCAGAAACGAGAATTTTAACTAGCCATTTGTTTTTAGTTGGACATTTTCTTTGACGGTACTTTTGGCTTGGTCGTGACTGGTGAGAATCTCATCCCAGTGTTGCTCAAAAGCAAAAAAGTTCAACAGTTGAGGAGGGCCCACGTCCACATTCGAGGAATTTATAAAATTCCAATTTAATTAATATCCTTTTTTTATAAAGCAATTGTAATTATTAATTAATATTATATTGAGTCTTTAATATAAAAACTAGTTTAATATTCAATTTAGTCATAAATATAAGATTTTAATTTATTTTATTTTTCTTATTTAATCTATTTTTCTCAAAGTAGTTCTTACAGCAGTTACATATATTAAAAATTTTATCAAATAGTAATTTTAGTTAATACATATAATTAGCAAAAGTATTGTAAAAAAATAACACTTATTAATTATAAACAACTAACTTAATAAATTTTTTAATCTCTTTAAATTATTTAATTATCTCTTACACTATTAACATCACAGTATCTAAAATGTGTGGAAAAGGTTGGGCGAGGGGGCCGCCCGCCTTATTAATTATGGGAAGAAAAGCTTGGTTAACACAAACACGGGCTTGAAAATGGGAGCGACGACTTCGGTTGTTTGCTTTCATACCATGTTTGGCTTAGCATTGGGTGATTAATTAAGTGAGTCGGTTATTGCAGATATACTATCCCATCCCTTATTATATAGCCTTTTTAACTAAATTAGATGGTCTAAAAAAACAGTTAAAATTAGTTAAAAATAATTAATGTGTAACGAATATAGTTTTTTTCTTTAAATATACCTTTATATATAAATAGATAAATATAATAAAGTAATAGTGAGATAAATAAAAAAGAAAATATATTTAATATATTAAATTAGAGGTAAAACAGATAATATTACATTAAATGTTCAGAAAAATTTAAAAATAATCTTATAAAAAAAGACAAACCTATTTAAAAAATTAAATCTTAAAATAAAAAAACGAGAGTATAATAGATGGAAAGGAAACTTGATTTTAGTCCATACGGCTATGAGCGTGGATCCGCGAGCTCATTTGATTTTTCTAAAATTGTTTTTTTTTTTTCAGAGAATTGGATTGAAAGTTTCAAACGGGTCATCCGTCATTGGATGAGCCAAGGCTTGGGAAACCAAACATGAATTGATTGATTGGTCAAAGCTAAATTTATTATCGCATCCATTTTCTCCGGGAACTGAGAAAAGAAGTATAGGGGTCAGTATTATCTAATTACAACACCCGGCGAGTCAATTTCATTAAGGGCATGTTTGTGCGGAATGCTTCCAAGCACTCCGCATAAATTGGAATCACGTTCACTTATTTTACCCTCCTCTAAACTTATTTATAAAACATTTTAAACATATTTTGTATAAATAAAAAAATCTTAAAATATAAGATTTTTTTTTAACTTTCCACCTGTTTATATATATACTTTTCAGAAAAATAACTATTTAAAAACTGCTTAAAAATTTAATGAGGTAATTTATAAAAAGAATTAAGAAATTTTTTTCTGCCTTATAAATAAGAGGGAATTATAATCAAGTGTCACATAAGAGAAATAATTACCAAAAGGTTCTAATAACAACCTCAACAATATATAATGACAACTCCTATAATAAGAATGACAACTTCTAAAACTTATTTTTTTAATTGTTTTTTTTGTTTGGGATCTCATTATAATTTTTCTTATAAATAAAATCAAAAGAGTGTTTGGTAAATTACATCCAAAAGCTGTTTTAAAGTCTCCAATCTCTATAATGACTCTGCATCGTGGCGCCCTCAGTAAATGTGTATGTAATTGGTCTTATATTAGATGATCACCTTTCATTTCTGCACTGGTTTTGGCCATCACCACCACAATGGTTCCCTCTCACGTGTTTCAGACATCCATTTATTTTTCCAGTGGTTGGTTGGTTGGTTGGTTCATGAATTTAACAAGTTAATCCTTGATCTGGTCGAATCTTCTTCACGCACAGCAATTTAAATTTAAAATGTACCCAATTGATGTCCACGCGTTTGAAACAGTTGTCAACATTTTCATGGCATGAGCATGATCGCAGATCATAAATTAAACAAATTAAAATGCTGCCGACTTTGATGTTCAACACTGGGGGGCTGTGTGGCTGATGAAACATGAGCCTGTAAATTTAAGAGTGCTAGCCTTCTTCTTCATTTTATTCCCTCTTCCTCCTGCGCCCTATTTTTATTTCCTGGTTCTTCTTCTCTTTCAACCTTATTCATGTTTTTATATCTCTGGATCCATATTTTCGTGGCAAAGATGAAGGTCATATATGATCGCCATTTATTGAACCAGCCAACCCAGTTTGCTTTATCAGGCTTGTCCAGTTCAACCTCCGCTGACTACTATCCCAACAATTTACTTTATTTACTGGTTTTGGCACGGGTTTCAATTAAATCGCAAGCTTGTTCAATTGGTCGAATTAGCTCATTTGGTCTAATTATGGCAACATTGACGATTAGATATATTTTCCATTTATAAATAATGTGATTGCCTGTAAATTTATATTTTGTACCCTTCCGGTTTTTAATATAGAACCCAATTATTGAGTTGGTTTTGGTCATAAATATAATATTTATTTATCATATTTATCAGTTTTTTCTAAATTACCCCTATAGATACTCCCTCAACTATAATCAAGTAGAAAAGAGAGATGATGTATTAAAAAAGATGATTATGGTATTTTAGGAAAAATGTGTCACTTTTCTTATAATTAACTAACTTACCTAACTTTTTTAATTTAATCAAATTAGTTAAATTGGTCTTATATTAAGGATCGGAGAAGTATCAAGGAATTTTTTTTGCCCATGTGTTGGTGATCATCTACTCCTTATATTATCATAGACGATAATAAATTAATAAAAAAACACATGAAAAGAGTTTGAAGTAACGCATAATATGAAAGATCTTTGTTAAATGTTGATCACAACAAGAAGCAGATTCAGCTTAGATTATAGATGGTTTATTTTTAAAAATTATTTTTATATTAATTTCTACAGGGAAAAATCCTGTATTTTTTCCATTAAAAAAGATATCCTTTTTGTCTTACCTGAACCGGTATTTATTACCATAGAAACTATTTAAAATATAAAAATTAAATTAGATTAAATCTAAATGATTCAAAATCAATTTAAATATAGTAAATAGTTGAGAATGATGACGATGAGGATCGCACTTCATGCTCAGAGCGTGGAATGTGATTCCGAGGAGTGACTCGTCAAAGGATGTCACCAGATAATGTCACGTGTCAGTACAGTAGTGGGTAGACGACCTAGCTAAGGTTCGGCTGCTCCGTGGACGAGGGGGTTCAAGTGCCAAAAAAGTAAAACTCCCAAGTCTTTAAGGCCAAAAAAAAAAAAGGGGCAGAACGCCAGAGACAAAGGATAGCCATCTCGCTCCAATCAGTTCAGACTCGCTAGGGTTTCTTCTATTCCGAGCTCGATTCTCTCCCGGCTTTCGCCCGATCGTTTTGTTTTCTGACTAGATTAAGTCTTGCGCAATTCTTCATGGAGGTAAAAATTTCGAGACCCCCCCCCCCCAATCCGTTTGCCATGGTTTGTTTGTTTGGTTGCTGGGAAAAACCTTCACCAAACGGAAGGATTTTTGGGCACCTGTGATGGCTGCCACCACTATTAGCCCTTTGTATGCTGGGTTACTGGTTGTCATCCGACCATCATATTCTACTGATTGACCTTGCTGAGGATATATGTTACGCTGATCAATTTCTCTTACTTTTCTATCCTTTTCACGGTTTTTTACTATGCTATTTCACTGATCGTAGATGCTCTCTATTTGTGAATATATAATTCTTCATGTTAGTGAAAACAATTATTTGTGCTTCACTGTGTTCATTTTAGGCTTTATAATGTAGTTGATTTTGTTACTTTCAGTAGTTGGAAGATTGACTTGTTCGTTCCTGACTCAATCGGGTCCCGTTGAAGTGATAATTTGATTTTGTGTTATTTTCGTTTGGTTTGAATTCTATATGTTATAGACTAGTCTGCTGCTTCTTTCATAATTCTTATTTAATCAATCCATTCGACGGCATGTCTTGATTTATTGCAACTTGCTTGGATATCAAACTTGCCTCTATATATCTCTCAAAGCTGATATATTTCAGGGTCCGGGATTGGAAGAGAATAAGAAGTCTGAAGCGCATTTGACTTCTGCTGCAGCCTTCGTGGAGGGTGGAATCCAGGATGCTTGTGATGATGCTTGTAGTATATGTCTCGAAGCATTTCATGACAGCGATCCTTCAACAGTATGCTTATTTAGAGTTTTATGCTTTAGTTTTCTTGGCCGTTAGTATATTCCAACCTTTTGAACAAGCTGCTCTCCCTCTTCCTGCAGGTGACAAGTTGCAAACATGAGTTTCATCTTCAGTGCATTCTAGAATGGTAGCGCTATGTGGCTTTATCTTTGTTCGGCTTTGAGCCAGTTTTAGCGATTATTAATTATTAGTTGTAGTGCAGTATTGGACAGTATTAATTTTGGCGGAAGATTCATTCGCGGTTATTGCAGTTGAGTGTAGCCTTCATAGCTGCTGCAATATAACTTGGAGACCAATTTGATCTCCTTAAGTTACAATTTTGTATGGAGTTTTACTTTCTTCTGCACTTCGTTATACGGTAAAGGCTACCTGATAAAGTTTTGTTTGATCAAGTTACTGACTGGACTGAGGGAAATGGGTTTCTATGAGTATCTACTGAAAAGTGAATGAGGCTTATTTTCTAGAACATTAGGACACAAATAGTTAAAACATAAAAACTGGTCATCGCTAGTCAAAACATGCACTTCTTAAAGAACTAGCGCTAACAAATTACAGGGCTATAATGTGTTTCCGTAAGGCATTAGTGGCCCCTATTAATGCCCTGAGCTTGTAACTCAAAGTTCTTGTAGTTTGACTGAGGTACCATGCTGGGGAAAAAAAAAACTATTTTAGTCATAACTGACCACGACCTAGATCTTCAATAAATTAAGTTCACATCCCCTTTGTTTATGGTTCAATATATGTACATTTTCTCAATACTCAGTTACTGTTTCCAAAGTATATGAGGGATAATAGGATCTTGTACATTGCATTTCTAAATTGAAAAATATCTTCAAATCCAATAGACATAGTTGGACAACTCCCCTTGGCACTTTCAAATTCAACCTGGATAGTGCCTTTTCTAACTGCACGAGTGAGGCTGGTGTAGGTATCTCTGTTGGTGACTGGTTGTGTGGTTCTGGATAGCTGTACTTGTGTAGCTTGTATGGATTTTGTTCTTTTTTGGCTGAAGCTGCCACACTTTAAAAGGAATCAGAATTGGTTAAATCCGTGAGTTTTGATCCAGTGGCTTTTGAATCTGATAATTTAGATCCGATTTCTTCTTTCAATCGCATGAGTACTGTGAAGAGTGGGATTTTGCTGCCATCATTCAGGACAGATGCTTTCTTCTTAATCCCCTGGAGGCTAGGAAGAGATTATAACTTGGACTAACAGGCATTAAAACTTGCTGCAGAAGATTAGTTAAAGCTGCCATCAGGAAGATGTTCTCCTTTGTTTTGGTGTCTTTACCCCTCACCTGGCTACTATTTTAACCCTGATAATCCTTTTACAAGCGAGGGGCAGGATGTGTCGGAGTACAGCTATTGACTACAGCACTTATGTCTATGAGTTCCTTTTGTTTTATAAGTACTATTCAGGCCAATATAACTAATAATAATTACTGTTAATTAAACATCTTCGAGGAAGAGTCTCATTGTAGGAACGATTGTGTTCTGAAATATTTGGCTATATTGAGGAGATATGATCTGAACTTACGTTTATGCTTATCTTCTAGGTGTCAACGAAGCTCTCAGTGCCCCATGTGCTGGCAACCTATCAGTCTCAAAGATCCTACAAGGTTTTCTTTATGCCCATTGTATTCTTCGCTCTGTTTTGATATTCTTGCCATTATTTCTTTTCATTGTTAATGTGCCTTTTCTTCTGTGTTCGCAGTCAGGAATTACTTGAAGCGGTGGAAAGAGAGAGGAACATTAGGTTGAATCCGCCTAGAAATGCCACAATATTTCATCATCCAGCTCTGGGTGATTTCGAGTTGCAACATGTTTGTAGTCTGCTTATGCTAGTTTGAAACCATCACTTTAGGTTTTTTTATTATGGGTTATTTAAGATTTATTTCTCATGCAGCTGCCCGTTGGTGCAAATGATGCTGATCTTGAAGAGCGTATCATACAGCACTTAGCTGCTGCTGCTGCAATGGGACGGGCTCGTCATATTGCTAGAAGGGAAGGTCAGAGAAACAGGTCATCAGCTCAAGGTCGGCCACATTTTTTGGTATTTTCAGCCCATCCCAATTCACCTCCCATGGCTCCTGCCTCTCCAACCCATGGGGCAGATGGTGAACCAGCTTCAGCGATCACTGTTGCTACTTTATCTCCAACTCCTGCCACTGGGGAAGAGTCTTCACGGTCAACTTCTGTTCCTCTTGTTCAAGCAGACCATATCTCTGCTTCAGGATCAGGATCTACTGTTCTTGCTGCTGATAACCAGGGATCTTCTTACAACAGTAGGTAATTATCATTCTTCATTTGTTTCTGGATAATTTTCATGTTGATGAGTTCAAAACCAGAAGTAAGCCTAGTTTATTGCACAGAATCTGAATGAACCACACTATTTTTATGTTGTGAATAGTATGGTTTGTTTTAGATTTTATATTTGTTATTTATCAGACAATAATGCAGCTATAATAATCTTGACTGTTTTATCCCAAAACTATTTATAGGAGATCACCTAGCCAGTCTTCTCCTAGCAGTCAGGACAGAGCAGGGCCATCAGAATTCCAATCATTTTCGGAATCTTTGAAGTCTAGACTAAATGCAGTTTCAACGAGGTAGTATAGAAGTGATTAGTCTATGTTGCATGCATGTGTAATGGAAATGAAGAGTTGTCCCTTGGTTTCTTAGGTTTGGATATTACTTATCACCCTTTATTTGCAGATACAAAGAGTCGATATCCAGGAGCACCAGAGGATGGAAGGAGAGATGGTTCTCTCGCAACAGCTCTATGCCTGATGCGGGATCTGAAGGTAGACAAGAGGCTAATGCAGGGATTGCAACTGTGTCACGCCTGATGGAACGACTTGATACCAGAGACAGCAATAGAAATGATAGCAATCCTGCCCAAAGTCATTTAGAAGGTGGTTCGGTTGCTGAACCAAATGACCGACATATTTCAAATGCTGAAGGCGAAAGCCTGTCGACAGATAATAACACAAAAGCATCCTTTGCGGCAGGTTCTAGTTCAAATTAAGCATTGAGCATAATTTGCTTCAATTCTAAGCTTTGCTGTGGCTGAAAGGTGAAATACTTGTGTGATTTGAAGCTTCTTTCGTTCTTTTTATGCAAAGGTTCCTATGTGTCTTGTTTAGCATGGAAACACATTGTATGATCTGGTTACTAATCCTCATTATTTTTTATGGTATCAGGTAGAAATAGATTGTCCTTTGCTGGATATGAAATTCTGTGAATGTGGTGTGTTGCCTTTTGGCTGGTGCAAGCCAGGCAAGTGATAATCCATTTTCCTCGCTGAAGGTGTCAGTGCTTGCCATATTTGGAATAAAGAACCTAGAAAAGATAGAAACTGGTTTAGAAATTAGGAAACTATATATGGTTGTATATTCGCCATGTAAACCTGTAGATATTTCTCACAGTACCCGACATGAAGTACTGTGCTTCTGCTAGTGATGGATTCGCTGTTTTCCAACCTTGGGGGCATGGAGTCTTTTGCTGAGAATTCTGTTACTTTCATGTGAATGTTATTAAATGCAATTCTATTTGGACAGCTTGCGATTGCCAGTGTCTTCTGTTGTCATCACCTGTCCTCCAATGTGAATAGTCATCGCAGATATGCAAAATGTTCTTGGAAATTCAAACCATAACGGATTTGGGCATGCAGCAGTCAAATTTAGTTTTCACAATTGCATGAAACGCAGGCTTATGATAGCTAATCATTCTTCTCAAGTATGCTACCCGCAGGATTAATTAATGACGTGAGATTTTGATGGGCTTTTGCTGTGGGATATTGAATACTTGAATTTTTGTTATCTAGCGAACCGTGATTTAGTATTGTGGAGAAAAGTCCATCACAGACAGTAATAAAGCTGATACCGTGTTTTTTCCAATAACTTCACTGTCGGGACCATAGGCCCTTGGTTTCTTCCTCTTTTGGGGTGGGTGAGCTGTTAAAAATTACTCCTATGGTGCGAGGCTTAGTTTATACCGTAAATTATACTATAAAATTAGTCTTATTAGAATAAAAGAGCACTACGTTAAAAAGCACGCATTTTTTTTTCCCGTAATGGGCGCACACCTCCTATTCAATCGGGTAGTTCAAACGCACAACCTCGTGGTACTAGGAATGAGACAATGCCCCACGAGCAGCTGAGCCGAAGGCTCGTCCAATTTCTTTATCGATTGAATCTGCCCATTTCGATGCCCTTTAAGTGTGGGTCAATTAACATGCTTCTAATATAATAACCCTAATCCCACAATAATTTACTTACTTCTCGCATGGTTATTATTATCTTTCATCATTCTGGTACTTTTTCTATGCTTAACTTGTACACAGCTCTCTATCACATTTTTAAAAAATCCATCCTCTATTTTTAATTGAAAAATAAACAATGCTTTACGCCGACCAAGTAACAGAAGATGAATTATGATTGCATATATTTCGATTCAAATATTTTTATATCTATCATTTATATAACATGACAAATACTAAACACACGCGTATGGTTTGATTAATTTTAATTTTGACTTGACAATTTTTGTATGTTTTGGTTGTAAAAAGGCAATTTCGTAATTTCAAAAAATGTTTTTGTTGAAAAAATGGGCTATTTACTTTATTGTCGACTTGCCTTGAAACGAAAGCTCCTTTATTTTGTCATGTGCTTAATCGATTGTTAAAAGGTAGAAACAATTTTTCTGAGCTCAAGGTGAGACCCTCTTTCTTCTGTGCCTCAAACTATTCACATCATGGTCTACTCCTAATTAAAGGTGTTGCTTTCTTGCTTTTGGGATAAAGAGCTTCGTAAAATCAATTTACCAAATAAGTCCCACATGGTTATTTTCTAATGCACATGAGGCAAGCATCTTCCCCGGTTGACATCAACATAATCAAGGAAAAAAATTTCTCCCACAAGAAAGAGAAGCCCTAAAACATGTTAAAAAAACAGACGAGACGTCCATTCTCCTGTACATCCGAGACAAACATGTTGAGATCATGAACAATGACCAGAGAAGGGAAAACAAAAAGGGCCAAAGCACACTGGTTTTGACGAAATCTTCTGCATCATGACAAAGTTGATTGGACGTATGTAGTCCACAATACCCTTTCTTTAATGGGGTCGCAACTCTCTTTTAAAAGGGTGTTTCAGTCAATTCGGATTGTTTACAATATATTGATTCATGCCAACTACTTAAAAAGATTCGAAGACCAAATATCATAATAATCCGTATGGAAGTGATGGTTTAGTGTCACCGACAAATGTGTGAGAGGGAGTGAGGGCTAAGCCAGGTTTAGTTTCTTGGGGCACACAGCAAGACAAACAACAATACCATAATGTAATACTTTCCTGAAGCTCCATACCTGTACCTAACTGTTGAGGGATACACAGTACCAAACTCTTTTAATATTTAAGCCAAAACTGCCCATAACTTAATAATAATGGATGATTCTTCTTATGCAAACGCCTGCTGTTCTCGGAATTCGTCTCCAGTCACTCCCACTTGTCCTTTTATGTATTAATGTGTTCTCTAATCATGATGCTATTACTCCAGAGGATTCTGGCAAGTGGTATCGCAATCTCCATGTTAAATTGCTCTTTGGTGGCTAAATTGCTTTCACCAAACAAATTCTTGAAATTAGTATGGAAATTATAGTGGGAGGCTAAAAATATTTGCATTTGGATTTGCAGCGTCCAAGACCAAAGCTCTGACGTGACTTGTTAGAGTCAACTAA